>NC_055695.1:31452739-31752739 GCF_017639745.1 Melanotaenia boesemani | reverse complement strand
TGTGATGTGAAATGTGACTGTAAAGGAAGATAAAACTATTTATCTACTTATCTGCTTTGATTTGTTTGCAGTCAGGTTGGAAGTAGGTTGTAAATTGGTTTGCAGAAGAAAGATAAAGGTAGATTAGTCTGCGGAAGAGAATCTTTTCCTCTTGCTTTTGAGTTCTTGGTTATATTAAAAGAGCTAGACAGAGTTTTTTTTTTCTTTTTCTTTGGGTACACATTGGAAAGAATAAGAAGAAGATTTAGTGAGGGATATCTATGTGTAGCTAGAGCAAGCCTCCCCCTGGGGAGCCAGCCATATTTAGTGAAGGTACCAGGGGGCCTCTCTGGGAAACTTAAAATGTAAAAATTGACTGTTTCAGTGCTCTTTGTTCAAAGCCAGCAGCCTCAGCCATGCCTTCATTATGACATATGAAAAGTTATTTTTGTACCTCTATATAGTCCGAAGACTTTTACTGTATTCCCGACTTCCCAGAAGGAATAATTTTTTTACTTGTATCTTAACATCACCGCATTGTGCAGGAATGCAGCATCAGGTACACAAATGACTTCCATGTGTGCTCCAGTGTTTTCTAGATTATGTCTCAATCAATAAAGATTCTGCCATGAAAGCCAACATGACACACAGGAATACGTATGAAGAGAAAAACCTTGCACAAGCTCATCCACACACACTAATTCGTCTTTATGAAGGGCTGTGTTTCTACATAAATATCTCATAATGCAACATTTAATGTTGTTAATAGTTGTTAATAGTGTTAATAAGCTCCCAACAGGCTTTGACTTGCTTCCCCTTGCCTGCTCGTGGCTTTTTATCGCTCACTAATATCAGTAATCATCAGCTCTGCATCAAAGTGCTTCCTGTGTAATAAGCTCTTTGTATTACTGGTGATGTGGGCTTTTTAAATCTACACTAAATAAAGTATTCTTTTAGAGAGTAGTTTAAGAAGATGATACTAATCAATCCCTGAGCTGAACAGGAAGCAGTTTTTGTGCTCCGTTAGAATCATTGGTTTCAGAAAACACTGCTTAATAACGTAAAGCCAAACTGAAGATGGTTGTATCTGATCTGCTTGTTTTAGTTGTGATCGTATGTAGTTAGGAGGAGGGGTGTTTCTGCAGAGACCAGCTGATCAGCATCACAGTAAATACCTCCACTTGTGGGAAAAATCACATGGACACTCCTTATGTCTTTAAGTTGAATTTGTTTCTATTGTAATGTCTGGAAGGACATGCATGATGGTTGCAGTTATTCTGCAAGCAGTTGCTTTATTTAACTAAAATGATTACATAAAACAACAAAAACAACAACCTCACACTGCCTGATCTTTCTCATCCAGCCACATACCTGTTTGAACCCCACACACATTGGATGCATCTCCGACAGTCAATACTCAAAGAACATTAGAAAAGGTAGACATTAACAGGAACATCCTTTCATGCCAACATTACAAAATCATTTAAAAACAAAGTATAGAAGCCAAGAAGTCTCATTCCCACTAAATTCTCTCTGCTGTGTAAAGAATAAATAAAACCTACATATTACGATACCTTGATTTTTCTCAGAGCAAACACGACCTCTACCTGGTCTTGGGAGGCTTCTCTCTGGAAACTACATTATAAAAATAATTTTGAACATTTCTTTTTAACCTGAGTTAAGGTTGCATATAATATTAAATTTCTAAATTATCACTATGATCCCTGAACTGCCACCTTACCGGGTGGAGGACTGACGATCCTAGGAGTTATGTTGTCAGGGGCTGTATGCTTCTGGTAGGGTCACCCATGGCAAACAGGTCTCTAGGCGAGGGACCAGCGCAACGCAAAGCACCCCTATGATGGCAAAAAACTATGGACCCAGGTTTCCCTTTTCTGTACGTGGGTCACCAGGGCCTCCCTCTGGAGCCAGGCCTGGAGGTGGGTCATGGTGGCGAGCGCTTGGTGGCCGGGCCTCAGCTCAAAAGGGTGACAGGGCCCCCCCCTCCCGTGGGCTCACCACTTGCAGGAGGGGCTGTAGAAGTCAGGTGCAGTGTGAGTTGGGTGGCAGCTGAAGGCGGAGACCCTGCCAGTCTGATCCTTGGCTGCAGAAGCTAGCTGTAGGGACATCACCTCTCTGGTGAGGAAGGAGCCTTAGCTGGTGTGTGAGGTTGAGTGGTTCCAGCTAGGTTTAGTTGGATTCACCTCGACCCTTGCTTTGGGCTCTGGAGCCACTGTCCTCGAGATAACTCCATTCTGGAGTTGCTCTCGGTGAGACGTGCTGAGCAGGTGTGTGCATACTCACTGCCACTCGATTTGGTGCCTGTACGTTGGAGTTTACCCCGGTGAAAAAAAAAGGTAGGCTCCCACTGCCTTCAGGTGGGGGGATGGGTCCTGACTGTTGTTTGTGCTTATGCACTGAACAGCAGTTCATAGTACCCACCCTTTTTGGAGTCCTTGGAAGGGGTGTTGGAGAGCACTCCTTCTGGGGATTCCCTCGTTCTGCTGTGGGACTTGAATGCTCACGTGGGCAATGACAGTGAGACCTGGAGGAGCGTGATTGGGATTAATGTCCCCCCGATCTGAATCTGAGTGGAGTTTTGTTGTTGAACTTCTGTGCTTGTCATGGATTGTCCATAAGGAACACCATGTTTTGGCAGAAGAGTGTCCACATGTGAACTTTCTACCAGGACACATTAGGCCGCAGTTCACCTTTGTAGACGTATCGTCGGACTTGCGGCCGCATGTCTTGGACACTCTGGTGAAGAGAGGGGTGGAGCTGTCAACTGATCACCACCTGGTGGTAAGTTGGCTCAGATGGTAGGGGTCAGGCCTGGCAGACCCAAACGTGTGGTGAGTCTTTGCTGGGAACGTCTGGCTGAGTCCCCTGTCAGAAAGAGTTTCAACTCCCATCTCCGGCAGAGTTTCAACCATGAGTCTGAGTGGGCTGTGTTCCGTGCCTCTAATGTTGAGGCGGCCAACTGAAGTTTTGACTGTAAGGTCATCGGTGCCTGTTGTTGCGGTAATCCCCGAACTCGTTGGTGGACACCAGCAGTGAGGGATGTATTCAAGCTGAAAAAGGAGTCCTATTGGGCCTTTTTGGGCTGTGGGACTCCGGAGACAGCTGATGGGTATCGGCAGGTTAAGTGGGATGCGGCTTTGGCAGTTGCTAAGACAAAAACTCGGGCGTGGAAGGAGTTTGAAGAGGCCATAGACAATGACTTCCGGACAGCTTTGAGACGATTCTGGTCCACCATCTGGCGGCTCAGGAGGGGAAAGCAGTGCTCCATCAACACTGTGTACAGTGGGGATGGGGGGCTGCTGACCATGACCCGGGACGTTGTGAGGCGGTGGAGGGAATGCTTCAAAGAACTCCTCAATCTCACCAACACGTATTCCGATGAGGAAGCAGAGTCTGGGGACCCAGGCGTTGGCTCTATCTCTGGGGCTGAGGTCACTGAGGTGGTTTAAAAGCTCCTCAGTAGCAGAGCCCCAGGGGTTGATGAGAGTTTCTTAAGGCGCTGGATGCTCTAGGGCTGTCTTGGCTGAAATGCCTCTGCAGTTTGCATGGACAGGGGGGACAGTTTCCCTAGACTGGCAGACTGGAATGGTGGTCCCCCTCTTAAAAAAGGAGGACCGAGGGTGTGCTCCAACGGCAGGGGAATCACACTCCTCAGCCTCCCCAGTAAGGTCTAGTCAGGGGTCCTGGAAAGGGAGGGTTCTTTGGATAATCGAACCTCAGATTGAGGAAGAGTAGTGTGGTTTTCATCCCGGTCGTGGAACAGTGGACCAGCTCTACACCCTCTTCAGAATCCTGGGAGTTTGCTCAACCAGTCTACATGTTCTTTGTGGACTTTGAGAAGGCGTTCAACTGTGTCCCCCGGGGACTCTTGATGAGGGTGCTCTGGGACTATGGAATGCCAGACCCCCTTGTACAAGCTGTCCGGTCCCTGCACGAATGGTTCCAGAGCTTGGTCCGCATTGCCGGCAGTAAATCAGATTTGTTTCCAGTGAGGGTTGGACTCCACCAAGGTTGCCCTTTGTCACAGATTCTGTTCATAACTTTTATGGACAGAATTTCTAGATGCAGCCGAGGTGTTGAGGGAATCAGGTTTGGTGGCCTCAGTATTGGATGTCTGCGCTTTGCGGATGATGTAGTTCTGTTGGCTTCATCGGGCCGCGGTCTTCAGCTTTTGCTGGACCGATTTACAGCAGAGAGTGAAGCAGTTGGCATGAGAATCAGCACCTCCAAATCTGAGACCATGGTCCTCAGCTGGAAAAGGGTGGAGTGCTTGGGAATGAGGTCCTGACCCAAGTGGAGGAGTTCACGTATCTTGGGGTCTTATTCACAAGTGAGGGAAGGATGGAGTGGAGGATCAACAGGCAGATTGGTGCGGCATCTGCAGTGATGCAAACTCTGCATCGGTCTGTCGTGGTGAAGAAGGAGCTGAGCCAATAGGCAGAGCTCTCGACTTACTGATTGATCTACCTTCCTACCCTCACCTATAGTCATGAGCTGTGGGTAGTGACCGAAAGAACAAGATTGCAAATACAAGCGGCCTAAATGAGTTTTATCTGCAGGATCCCTTAGGGATAGGGTGAGAAGCTCGGTGATCCGGGAGGGGCTCAGAGTTGCTGCTCCTACGCATTGAAAGGAGCCAGATGAGGAGGCTCGGGCATCTGGTTAGGATGCCTCCTGGACGCCTGCCTGGTGAGGTGTTCCAGGCACGTCCGACCGGAAAGAGACCCTGGGGAAGACCCAGGACATGCTGGACAGACTACATCTCGCGGCTGGCCTGGGAATGCCTCAGGATCCCCTCGGACGAGCTGGGGAGATGGAAGTCTGGGTTTCCCTACTTAGGCCGTTGCCCCCGCGACCCGACTCTGGATAAGCAGCAGAAAATGGACGGATGGATGTATGATCACAAAAATAGTGAAATTGACATAAGAACAATTAATAAAATAACATCACCATATTACACTCTCTTTTGTCACAAGTTCAGAATGACGTGCATTTCTGCTGCATCCAAAGGTGAATCTGGACAAAAGCACATTGCATCTTTACTGTTTTTAGGGAGTATTCAGACCCCTCGGGCAGGTCTTCTAAGAAAAATGTAACCAGCAACAAATCCAGCAAATTTTCCAGCTTTTATTGGAGACTTTTGGAGACTAAAGGACGCAGAAGACTGATACAAATACGGACAGACACTTTCATCTGTCTCTTGCGTCGTTAATGCACGTAATTGATTGTTGACCAGTGAAAGGAACAACCTACAGAAGAAGAGGAACTGGTGGAAGACGAGGACAAGGGCAACAACTGTAGAGAATGCGAGAGCTTTTGAAGAAAGGCTTTGTTGCAAACTTTAGTGGTGCTTTACCTGCAGTTTCCGCGTTCTGAGGAAACTGATGTCAGAACGCAGGAATGAACTCTGAGCTCAGCACTGATCAATTTGAATTGACTTCATGCCCACGGCAAAGTAAAAGACGTCGAAGTAAGGACGGCGATGTATGACAGCGCTTGAAACAGACGTACCTATAATGTACGTAAGGGAGCATGAATGGGCCTTAACATGGAAGCTAGTATCATTCTAACTTCTCTCAGTGGGCAGCAGTGCTGCCGTAGGCCCCTCCCCTGTCCTAAAACACATACAGGAGGCCTCAGTGTAGTGCTAAAATCAGCACCCCTGCTTTGAAAAGCACCATGCAACACCGGGCTTCGTGCTGCAGTCCCTCCCAGCCACCTCTATTATGCGTCCGCTGGGATTTAATTCAGTATTTGAAAATTTAGAAACACATACTACTTACTACAAGACTATCTGAAAATAAATGCGGTTCCTCTACAGACCATTGAGCATAGACTAATAAAATTTGTTATGTTTACACACAAACAGTGAAACTATACATCAAAAAAAGATCTCCATCCGTATGATATAATGTTACGTGAATGTTGCTTAGCTCATCATGTTGTGCTGTTCGAACAACCCGAGTCGTACACAATCGCAAAACTGCAAATGACACGATGACTTTTAATGTCAATATTACATTAATTAAACATTAGCATCATTTTACCCAGTTCCTGAACATTTCCTTTTACTTTGTGCTACAGAGCTGCTGGTCATCCTGCGGGTGGTGAACATGTTGGATGTTTTTCCTTTTACAGCAACTTTTTTATGGCTTCTTTACAGACTGGCTTTTCGTTTTTTCTAGAAGCAAAGACATCCTACAGAGATGACTTAATCCATTTATTTGGAGTGATTAACTCTTCCTGGACATAATCTTTTCTGGACATTGACAATATTAAGGGGTCCTAATGATGTTGTATATCATTGTTAATTGTGAAATTAAGTAACTGTGACATCCCTAGTCTGAAGACAGCTGAGAACCACCATTAAAACCTGAAGTCCAGGCAGATCTTTTCCTGTGTGCAGCTTTCACTCCTGCTTCTCTCAGAGGAAAATTAAAAGTTTCTGAATTTACTTGTTGAACGATGACAGAGAACTGGCTCATCTGTTCCTCTGACTGATATATCTGTGTGATATTTAGAGGTACAACGGCAGGTCTTCTCGCTAAGGAGGAGCCCCCTAGCATGGCTTTTACTGACTGCAGGGGCCCCTGATGAATTAGATGTTAAGTGTTCTGTGTTTGAGTGGCAGCACTAAGCCCCCTGGCCAAGCGAGCTGTTGGTGTCTAAGGCTATGTCCACATGGCACCGAAGCCGGTTCAAGTGCGAAAACGGTGGCGAAAACTAGTAGAAAGGCTTCAACACCCCCCCAACACCGCTTTAGTACATACTACAGGCTGTGGGGGGCGCTAAAGAGTAACACAGTAAAGGTAGGGCAAAACAACTCATGCACAGATAAAGGCTCACTGCGTGTTGCAGGAAGTCCACATCGGAAGCAGAAAAGATGGCTGCGGATTCACTGCGAGGCAAAAGAGAAACATTTCTTTGGACTAATGAAGTTGAGCTTCTTCTTCAAAAAATGCTGGACTACAACACATAAAAAACTGGTGGAATGGTGGATTGGGAATTGGCATGTGTTCGTCACATTGACGTCATATCCTCGAGTTGGGCGGCTTCGCTGTTCACACAGTACCGCAGACGGTAGAGGGCTCAAACCGATCCACTTTGGAACCTGCCTTCAAACATGGTCTGTTTCATGGAGGCTAACCCCTGGCTTTGTGGGGATGAAAGGATGGTTTGCTAAAATACTTTTGCGGTTTTGCTGCAATCCAGCGTCGTGGGGACGGCCCCGTATTCAGCAGTCTGACCTGGTTGCCTTGACAGCCCACAAAGTGTCCCTTGTCAAGGTTCCAGTGCCTCCAGAGAACACATTTACCTCCCAGAATTCATGAAGATTTTTCTTTTTATCTTAACCCAAAACAGAAAATGCTCATTTCTTGCTTCTGATTTTAATCCACTGAAATAAAAACACATTTCTGAGGTTTAAACAGCTGTTATCATGTGGATTAAGTTCATAAAGTTGTTTAGAAATGCTGTTTTTGCTCGACTTTTAAGTGTTACTTCTGAAGGTTTTTTAAATGACAACCTGCTTAAAGGCTTTAAGGTGCAGTTTGTAACAAAATCAAAGATTAATGATGAATAAAAACAAAATCGGAGCACTAAAAACTATCTACTGGCATCTTTACTAAAATACCTGTAATGTTTTTATTCTTATAGAATGAGCCATTTATATCTACTTGCTGTGGGTCTACACACATAGCAGCTGCCATATCTGTGCCACCATTGTACAAGTAACTATGTGAACTAGTTCCTGCAGTCATTTTTACCACCAGATGTCAGTAATTCTTACACAGTGTACCTTTAAACAATATTGTGATGTATCCTATGACTCCAGAGGACTGATGCTGCAGTGATGCTTTACTCAAAGAATGCTAGTGTAAATTTTTTTTAGATAATTTACCCTTTAGGTGATCTATGGAAGTTTTCCAGGGATTTAGATCCCATCCACGAGGTTTACAATGCAGCTGCTAAACGTGGTGTTTATTCCGAGACACTATCTGGTAAATCTGCAATGATCCATGATAACAGCATTATTTATCACACTTTCATTATAAAAAGACCCCTATCACTACTATGTTGCTAAGAGACCTCTATTTAGACCTGGACATGATGATGAAGCCAGTTGCTCTCAGACTTTCCACCAATCAGTGAGCTTAGATTGACGGTAACGTCCAATCAGGAGCAGCCAAAGATCAACCAGTGAGCAGAAAGTTCTACGTGTGTGTGAAAAGACCATAATAGAAATAACACACAGATCAACAGTGACCAAGCCTTTTCTCATCTCATCGTTCTCTCAAGTCTTGGCTTTCAGAAGAAGAAATATTGTTATTGAAACAACACTGCTGTGGTGAGAAAACACAGTAACAGAGTCAAGACGAGCTGATTTCAGTTTCTCACCTCAACCTGGAACTAGACCTCTCTCCCTCCGCCTTTCCACCGTGTCCTGGGCAGCGTTGGGGTAGTTACTCTAAAAAAGTAATTAGTTACTAGTTACTCGTTACTGCATTTGAAAAGTAACGTAACTACTTATTACTTTACCATTTCTTAATTCACCGTGTAGACATGGACAAACATCATAGTCAAATCATCACTGCCTGTCTGCACAGTGTTTACTGTATATGGTAAACAAAATTAAAACCACAAGAACAACGTCCCTGTCTGTGGGAAGAAATGGCCACACTTGTCTCATAATCATTTTATCTAGTATTTTCCCTTCCACTGACCGGCAAGCAGGATCTTTCTCCACAAGTTTGGACTGAAACCTGACTGAACTGAAAATAATGTGAATATCGTCACTGACCAAAAATCTCCGACTCCCCAGCTTAATTTTTCTTTCTCTTTAGTTGGAGCACAATCAGCTACGTCACGCAAATCGATCTCTATGGCAACGTGCCCAGGCAAGCACACACACACCAGCAGCAGCATGCACACACCACTTAAAACAGATCAGAACTTTACACATAGGCAAACACGGCTCGAGTAACGCAGAAAAACACGCTACTGTAGTCCAGTAAAGTCATTTCGTTACCGATATTTAAGTGTAATGCACTACTTTACTTTGTTACCCCAAAAAGTCATATTGTTAAAGAGGACTGATGGGATACCTGGAAAAGCTTCTTAGACGTCGAGCATGCTGTTGCTGTTGGCCACAGGACCTCGTGGGTTTTAAAATACCAGAATCCAGACGTTTGTTGTAAAACATGCTGGCCACAGTACTTGCTGTCAATCAGCAGCAAGAATCATCATGGGTGTAAAAGGACTTGAAATATGAAGACTGAATGACGGCCAACTTTCTTTTCACCAAGGGACTCCAGGATTTGAAGTGAGGCACATGTGCAGTGTGCGCTGTGTTGACTTTGTGGCCAAATGTATATATTTCTTTGGGGGAAGGGGGGTTGGAGAGGAGGGCTGTGTTGCATCTTTGCCTCAAAAGCTTGATCTGGAGCAAATGTTTTATGGCTCTAAATGAAAGACGAAGTTTTGCTTTTAGCCTGTGTGTTGCCCATTGTTTGTTTGCCAAGCTTTGCCTTTTCACTTTTTTGTGTCTTTCATTAGTGGAAGGGTTGTAGTTTAGATTCTCACACGAACTGTAACAGCTAATGGAAAGAATGGGCAGTCACCACTGGTGTTTTCTCAGAGACAGGGACAGGAATGCTGCAGAGTGGGGCTGGGACATATGGTATTGTTTTCTATCCAGTTCACAGAAACGCATCTACAGAGAGCAGTGTCATTAGCTCCCCACGTCTCACTGACAGAAGATCAGATTAGCCCCACAAGCTTTTATCACAATATCACCAGAGAGTGATTGCATGCTCATTTTATCTCGCAGCAATTTCTGCACATTCTTTGCTCTGCTTGCAACACCTCTGATTTTCAAACATCTTTTTACCTTTTCCCAGACTTCGGGCGAAGAATTCCCACTCTGTGATAATTAATGTCAAACATTTGTCACGCTCTTCTCCTTTTTCCCTGCACACATGGTCAAAGTGTGTTGATTCTCATGAGCAGGAAGTTTACTGTGAAATGTTGAAGACCATGCAGATGTGCATTTAGAACCGGGTTGGACTTTTTTTTCCCTCCAGAACTGCCTTAATTCTTGGTGTCACAGATTTAACAAGGTGTTTATCACATCCATGATGAGAATCTCCCAAAGCTGCTCTACTGGACTGAGATCTGGTGGCTGTGGAGGCCGTTGGAGTCCAGTGAACTCATCGTCATGTTCTAGAAAGCAGGTGGAGATGATCTGAGCTTTGTGACATGGTGCATTATCCTGCTGGAAGTAGCATCAGAAGATGCTCCACTGTGGTCATAAAGGGATGGACATGGTCAGCAACAATACTCAGGTAGGCTGTGCTGGTTAAACCAGGACACGTTGGTACTAAGGGGCGTAAAGTGGGCCAAGAAAGTATCCCCCCACCATTACACCAGCAGCAGCCTGAGAGTCATGCTCACATGCTGCCATGTGATTGGCTGATTAGATATTTGTGTTAACAAGAAAATGAAGAGATAAAACTCAAACTGTATATTTTTCTTCAATAATAATAATAATAACAAAAATCATGTTATTTATACATGAATGAATTGTTGTTTTACTATCAAAAGACAGTTGTTGTTAAAGTTGTTTTCCTTGCTCCAAATAACCATAAAAAACATCTGAGGAAGTCTGAAGAGGAGGTTTTCTCTAGTCCACTTTTCATGAATTCAAGTTTTAAAACTACATGTTGTTCACTGCTTAGAAAATCCACCCTAGACTTTGTTTGGCAGTAACAGCAGTAGGTTTCTAATCAAGAGATGAGCTCAGTTTTCTTGTTTTAGTTGGCAGTGGGTTGGTGTTTCAGGAGAGCTCTGTATCCACAGGAGATCTCTGCTGCGAACATTGTTTGGTCATGAGGGAACCATGAGTCCATATGCTCTGAAAATGTAATAGTTTAATTTTTAAAAGGCAATTTTGCTTTACGTGAGTGCAACAAAAGGAAAACTATACCACTGACTCACAGCTTCTGTCAATAAACACACTCTGCCATATTTATACCTCCTGTTCAAGCCAATGACAGAAATGACTTTTGGCTTCGTTATCTGGGCAGAGACTGCAGGCGAGTAGAGAGTCTGTTCAAGCTCGGTCCCTCGCTGCAGATTCCTGAGGTTTTCAGCTCTGTGGAAGGCCTGGAGCTAATTTGGCTTTCAGGCTTTCCCCCTCTAATTCTTTATTCTAATTATGGTCGTATTACTGCAATTAAACTGATAAACTCTGCTGAGCTTGGCAAGTAGAGAGAAGACAGCCCAGCCCTGCCTTCTGGACCTCACTCAGGGCACCACCCCTCTCCTCTTCGCCATCTTTCTTTTCGTAACTCCTCACTGTAGTAAACACACTAAAAATAAAGTCAACCTGAATTCTTTGACGGAGTCTGTCTGCAGTATTTACAGCCTCTGGTGACAATGCCAGGAACACAGAGAGGAGTGTCCAGAGGTCACACAGATGTGCATGAGGATTTGAAAAGTTATGTCTGCAAAAACTAAACACCCTAAAGGGTTATTAGTCTGTTATAGAAGCAGCATTTCTTCATGACGTAGTCTTATTCATTTGCTCTTGGAGTCTAATGGTTTTAATGTTTAAAATGTGGCTGCCAGCCCTGTCTCGGCTCATGCTTACAGATAAGATACCTTGGAAGAAAGAAAAACAAGCTCAGAAATGAAATGAGGGTAGGCTGAGCTTGGGTTTCAGCTCATATGTATGTTTATCTCTGTAATAATGCACAAGAATCAGCCTCTGTTAAAGCCACTCTTCTTTTTCCTCCTAATTTTGATCAAAATGTATGGAAATGTTTGAATGTTAAAAGTTAAGCTGTGTGGTAGTTTATTGGGCTGACTGTTGAGTCTTTTTGTGGCAATTTAAAGTACACTTGTCCATCAGGTGGGATGCTCTAGTATGTGATCCGCTGCATAAACACCGGAAACCAACACCTCATTGTGTAGGAACATGTGTAAAAATATGCAGAGCATATTTGTGGATGTTTTGCCGCAACATTCAGGATGTAGTGGAGGATGAGTTTCAGTGGTGTTTAACCTGTAAAACTCCAAACCATTTATTCTTTTCTTTTATTTTTAAATGTAAAACTGCATGTAGAAACTCAACCCTTTTAATCCCAGTCAGCATCAGACATGATGTTTCCAGCCTCAGCTGTCAGATTGTGAGGTTGAAATGATGCAAAATGAATGTATGAATAGATGTAGCAGCATAAAGGCCGATCAGAAGAAGAAAGCAGCAAAGTAATTTATTACTTACAGAACTTTGTAGAAATAACACACAGGTCAATAGCCATAGAGGAGCATTATTTTTCTTCTTTTCACACACACATAGAACTTTCTGCTCACTGGTTGATCTTTGGCTGCTCCTGATTGGACGTTACCGTCAATCTAAGCTCTCTGATTGGTGGAAAGTCTGACAGGAAGTGGCTTCATCATCATGTCCAGGTCTAAATAGAGGTCTCTTAGCAACATAGTAGTGATAGGGGTCTTTTTATAATGAAAGTGTGATAAATAATGCTGTTATCATGGATCATTGTGGATTTACCAGAGAGTCTCTGGATAAAACTACATTAGGCGGTTGGATTGTAAACCTCTTGGATGGGATATAAATATCTGGAAAACTTCTCTAGATCACCTAAAGGGTAGCTATCCATCACAGTTTACCCCACAGAGCTACACATCGCCGCTCCTGAGACATTGATGATGATAGACATGATGGCGCTAAGGGGCACTGGAGATCTAGTAGAGTTTTGAGGGTTAAAGAACTGGATTATCATCAACACACAGGCTTTCCCTCAAAGAATACTACAATTCATCATTTAATCTAAAAAAAACTGAAGTAAATGTTGAACACCAGAACAAACTGAGGACAAAACAGCAATAAACCCAGTAACAGCCTCTTCAAGCAGTTTTTTGTCTCCTAACATTATTTTGTTCTCCTGTTCTTCTTCCAGGTATCACAGGGCTCAGAGGTCCACCTCAAGCCGGGAAACTTCTCCCTCTCCGTCCAGATCCTGGAGGAGACCCTACCCCACGGCAACGAGCACCTCCTCAACTGGGCCCTGAAGAAGTACAGGGCAGTCACCTCTTTCTCTGAGCTCAGGATGACTCAAGCCATCTACATCAAAGTTGGAGAAGGTGTGCAGTGGATTTACAAAATTCCCAAACATAGCTGTGGGCCTGAAGGCATCTCACCCCACCTTATTCCACCTTAAACTTTCATAACTTTACTTGGCTGCCTAGA
This sequence comes from Melanotaenia boesemani, assembly GCF_017639745.1. Taxonomy (NCBI): domain Eukaryota; kingdom Metazoa; phylum Chordata; class Actinopteri; order Atheriniformes; family Melanotaeniidae; genus Melanotaenia; species Melanotaenia boesemani. The sequence goes on along the minus strand of NC_055695.1, from coordinate 31,739,469 downwards.
GGTTTACATGCACTACTCTTGGAACAGAGCTGCTGTCTCTCAGCAGAAACGCAGCCCTTTACACTCCCGTGTTTTCCTGCTTGTGGTATTTCTGAGTTTTGGCAGCTTGCAGTCAGAGTTACAAGACCCCTGAAGAACAATGGTAGTGTTTGGCAAAGTTACAACCACGTTAAAATGCTGAATTCACATGATTACACTTCTGTAGGAGTATTTTTTAGCTTTTAACTGAAGTAGTGAAGAAATATGAATTTATATAAAAAAGACTAAACTTGTACTTGTTGGGTATCTGAAACTTTGTCTAATAGAAACAGCACCATGAAGACAAAAAATAGAACACAAATCAAGTATTTTAACGTATTTTTATTAAGCACTCAATACATAAATAAATAATGAGATTAACATATAGTTATTGTCTTTGCCACAGACCCCCTCCACCCCTAATGACCCAAACCACGATGAAGGTAAGCTAGGGCAAAGAAAATATCTAGACAGATGATGCAGCATTTACTAATGCCCTCATGAATTTTTAGTTAGTTAATTAGGAAATGGTGTTTCAGTCTGTCTTGATGTAAGTTTTTCTATTTTTAGACAAATAGAAACAGAAAAACTAAAATATAAAGCTAAAATCTCATTTTTTTAAGCAATGGATTAAAATCCTTCAAAACATTCCTCCTTTGTTACTTCTGAAAACAGACCATAAAGCATCGTTTTCCCGCTGTAAACAATGAAATGAAGCAATAGAAAGTGATGTAATGTGTTCTTGATGGGGGATGCAGACTATAGAGGGAGAAAAAGGAGTAAAAGGAAAAAAAATCCTGTGTAGGATTCTTGGGAAAGGCTGTGCCTGAAGCAGAGAACAGACAGCGACTTCCCAGCAGGAAATCTTGTTTTCATTGAGAATCTTTTACTACGTGCAAATAAAGAAACGTCTGTCTGCAGAGGACCGTGGCTCCATCACTGCTGGTGATGAGGAAGTCTTTTCCCCATGTTGTGAGTCTGTGGGGAGCAGAGCGTTCGGCCTTCCAGCTCAGCTCGTGCCATTAGGGGCTGTGGTTTGGATAGAACTCAGACTGCCGTGATGTTTACTTCCAAAAAAGAGCTGTAGATTTCCACTCCTATGTATGGAGAGAACATAGACTCGGGATCATTGTGCATGTGTAGTACATGGTCTTTAGACTCTTTTAACTTCTTGCAAATGTGTATTCAAATGCACACACAAATATCTAGAAATTACAAACACAAATTACAAAAAACAGTGCACAAACACATTTTTTACCTTCAGACTCAGAAGTGTAATGGTTTTGTGATCAAAAAGGCTGCCATGAATATAAATGCTTAAATACATGTGCATGAATCAGCTGATACGCACAGACAAAGCTGCACTGATGCACAGATCAGTTTGCAAAGGTTTTACAGACTCAACACTTCCAAGAGCCTCACCGTTAAATGCATCTATGATGCGTTTAAGTACTAATATCAAGCTGGCTCGTCTGGATTTTCTGTCTGTCTGCATTTTTGTAATGTGTGTGTGTGTGTGTAAATTCATTTTTTTGCCCGTAGTTTCTAGATATTTGTGTATGTGGAAGTACCCGATACGAAGTAAAAACAGTTTATGATTCATGTATTAAACATGCACAATGATGTTAAGTCTGTTTTCTCTCCGTACAGCAGGATTCGAACTCTCGTCTTTTCAAGGTCCCTCTGAAAATGGCAGTGTGTAGAGGTCTGCCACCCTTTGGTTTACACTTTCTGCGAATTTCTGTTTGCCAAATGAGGAAGCATCTGTCTTGTGTTTTGTCCTTGTGTTGAAAAGAAACTTCATTTTTCACGTAAATTTTACATGAGTTTGAGGAGGATTAAAAATGTCTCTGTCTATTATTGAATCCTTGCTTAATTTTCTAAGTTTGAATGAAAGGAAAAAACATCCCTGTGGATAGGAACATGGGTTATGCCAACCAGAACAAACTGAACCACATCCCAAGACCAGACTCCTGGCTTTGGTTTGGGACATTTAGAGTTCCAGTTACTGGGTTGCACATCCATGCAAACCCTGCTGAAGTCTCAGTGAGAAGGACATTTAGTTCCTTTTCGAAGCAAAAGACCTCTTTTCTGACCTCTCAGCGGTGGAAAAGTAACAGTGAGCTGTATTCTTCCTTTTTTGGACCAGAATTACCTCACAGATCCACCAGCCAGTAACTCCAACATCCCTCCTCTTTCAGATCCTGTCTTTTCTGAAACCTGCAAGATTGACACCAAGTTCCTGTCTTTGAACTACCTGGGCAGCTACGACGAGCTGCAGACATCTAAAGGTTGTGTCCTGTCTGTGCCCGGGAGAGGCCGAGAAGTCCACATCATTGAGCTGCAGGCCCCAAACTCCAGCAGGTAAGCAGCCGAAAGCAAGAATACGTGTTACAAGAGTTGATTTGTGAGGACAGGATGCTTTGACCGCTCTGCGGGAGTGTGAGGGGTTCACAGTTCTTTAGAGGAAGATATTTCGACAACCATCGTCGTTCTGCAAACCTGGAAGTGCTTTAGTAGCTGTGTTGTATGTGGCGTTGGTGCTATCTCGTCTGTTGTGCATATGGACGCTTATTTTTCTGGGCAAGTGTTCCAGTTTTAATGAGTTGGCCAGACACAGAAGGTCTGATAACACCACATTGCTTTTTCTCCCTTCTCTGCAGTGCTTTCCAGGTGGACGTCATCGTGGATCTTCGACCTCTGAAGGACGACGATCTGGTGCAGCGTGACGTCGTCTTGCTGCTTAAATGTGTGAAGTCGGTTAACTGGGTCATTAAAGCCCACAATGTGATGGGGAAGCTGGATGTTGTGGTAAGACTTCGCAGGAGATTTTACACCTCGTCCACATTTGATGGCGGAGTGGGGATAATTCAACTCCAGGGGTTGCGTCATGGTCACAGAGCCAGGGTGCCAGTGTAGTGGGGGGATCAGAACCAACACTGCTGCAGAAGTTCAGCTGCACTTCAGTGTGAAGTCAGAGCTGCTACAATGTGAATTATGAACAGTGCTGGAGTCAAGCTCTTCCTTCAGTTGCAAGCTGCAGGGACCACCTCACCACACACCAAGACAAACACTGGCTAATTACAACAATATATCAGCGTACACTTCGCTTAGAGATCCGGTTTTTACATGTCAGCGCGACCAGAAGTATGTCGTTTGGAAATTAGATCTTCATTAGTGCTACTCAAGCCTTTCAGGACCTTTTAAGAATATGAAGAATATGACACCTAAACTCTGAAGAGAAGTTGAACTGGAAATCATGTCCTGGTGAAACTGGCAGTCGTCCAGCCACCATGTTTGCTCCAGGGTTGTAAAACATTGAGTGCAGTTACACTGATGGAGGCTCGTCCATACAGAGAGTTTTAGTATTTACGGTGTGATGGATTGTTTGCTGCTGACTTCCATGGACCTCTAGGCTTTCCTAGTTCTGTGTGAAGTTCTGATCCCGTCTTCTGCAGCCGTGATGCTGCACTTCTCAGACGTGTTTATACAGCTGTCTGACTGCTGCTGTACATGAAGTCGGTCAGGTTCTCAGAGTGATTCCAGGTCAAACCCCATGAAACAGAAGGTTTCAGTGGGTAACACTTAAAGGAATGTGTTAGGAGAACTGAAATAAAGTTGAACGCCTTTTCCTTTAGAATTGACTTCATTCTTGGTGTCATAGTTTGAACAAGAAGTTGGAAATATTCCTCAGAGGTTTTCTGCATATTAACATGACAGCATCACACAGTTGCTGCAGGTTTGTCGGCTGCATCCATGATGAGAATCTCCCGTTCCACCACATCCCAAAGCTGCTCTACTGGACTGAGATCTGGTGGCTGTGGAGGCCGTTGGAGTCCAGTGAACTCATCGTCATGTTCTAGAAAGCAGGTGGAGATGATCTGAGCTTTGTGACATGGTGCATTATCCTGCTGGAAGTAGCATCAGAAGATGCTCCACATTAGCCTGTAGCGTTGATCCAAGGCAGGATGGGTCCATGTTTTCTTGATGTTTCCACCAAATTCTGAGCCGAGCATCTGAATGTGGAGCTGAAATGGAGACTCATCAGACCAGCAACGTTTCTCCATCTTCTATTGTCAAGTGTTGGTGAGTGTGTGTGAATTGTAGCCTCAGTTTCCTGTTCTTAGCTGGCAGGAGGCACCCGGTGTGTCTTCTGCTGCTTCAAGGTTGGCCGTGTTGTGTGTTCAGAGATGTCACAAAAACTTTCACTGTTCCTTTAAATATTAACATAATCATACCATCATCCACCCCCAAAAATGATTTAAATCTCAGTAAAACAGGAGTTAGTGGATTTGAATTTAGATTAATTATCTGGATTATTAGAACGCAGACATTGCAGGACCTGGAGGCAGGTCTGCAGTGACCCTGATGATCACATATTTGTCAGTTAAAATGTTTTTTTTTTTTTTAATAATTTATTAGGGAAAGCACAAGGATGGAAATGTTGGTGAGTCTTTCGTTTGACTCTGAGACCAAAATGTTTGCCCAACTGATAAATGAACGGCTGTAAAATTAACGCAGGAGTTCGTGGTGCTCCATCTGTGGCCAAAGTAGAAATGTTTACAGCTGCAGTGGTCAGCGGCGACATCTTCCTTCCACTAACAACCAGATACACGACCAGTCACCTCCCTCCTGCACGTGGCTCTGCATGACAACCTCCACCCAGAAGAACTTAGGCTTCCTTTTTTATTGAACTGTTGTTTCTTTTTCTTTCAGCATGACAATGACAAAAACCCACCTAAACTTGTGAAACTTGGTGCAGGAAGTTAATTTTAGTATGAGTTCAGATCTTTTTCTTTTATTCTTTCAACCTAAAATCCTACTTATGGATTTGAAAGGTTTTGTCTTCACGTTAGATTTACTGTGAAAAAAAAATTAACTATAACATTGAGATATCTTCTACTAACCTTCATCCAACACCCTCCCTCCCGCCAATTAGTCTTAGTCAAGTCCAAATATAAAAGGAGACATGCTTCAGGGTCGAACTGCAGCACAGAAGCTGACAAACACCCACAGCCTGTTACATGCAAATGTTGAAATCCTGACACACCAGTGGTGAATGTGGTGTGAAGCCGGAACGTTCACAGTTGTCTCTGCGTGTGTGTTAACTTGTCAACATGTAACTTGTGTGTAGCTCTGTCTCACGAAGCTGAAAGCTTCGTCATAAACTCCAGACATCGATAAGAAACAACCAGAGCAGCTGAATTTAGCTGCAAGCATGCAGAAAATACACCATCAGTGTGTCTGGAAATGGTCACCAATGAGTCACACTGGCTTTTATTAATGGATGCAACTTCTTCTTTTGGATGTGTGTTGATTGTTGGGCAAACAGCTGGATGGTGCCATTCTTTGTTAAACCCCAGAGGGCTTTCATTTTTACTGACTTTCACTTGGCCGCAGGAGTACACAGGATGCTGTGGTTGTGCAATCAGCGTTTGGGAGATAGGCAGCAATGCAAGTGATGCTGTGTGATGTCTTTATAAGAACTTATTTCAGTATTGCTCAAGAGATGGGCCTGTGTGGGAAATAGCTGTGAGAAAGAGTCCTCGCTCTCAGAGGGAGCAGCAGGGCAGGACACGAATGTTATGTTGGTTTCTCAGCATTGATCGAGCTGCGACACGCCCATTACCTCACACTCATTCGCATGATTCACCGTTGACACAGAATAAGAACAGGACTGTGCTTGAAGATTGCAGTTGAGCAGAAGTCATGTCTTTTGTGTTTATTTGTCTCAAAAGAACTAACTTAACTTTTAACACAATAAAATCTCCTGTGCCCCCGAGCACTAATTTCGCTCTGTAGCTCTGTGGGGTAAACTGTGATGGATAGCTACCATTTAGGGTGATCTACAGAAATTTTCCAGGCATTTATATCCCGTCCTGGAGGTTTACAATCCAGCCACTAAATGTAGTTTTATTCAGAGACTCTATCTGGTAAATCCACAATGATCCATGATAACAGCATTATTTATCACGTTTCACCATAAAAACATCACCATCACTACTATGTTGCTAAGAGACCTCTATTTAGACCTGGACATGATGATGAAGCCACTTCCTGTCAGACTTTCCACCAATCAGAGAGCTTAGATTGACAGTAATGTCCAATCAGGAGCAGCCAAAGATCAACAAGCGGAAAGTTCCAACTCCAGCTGAGCTGGAGTTGGTTTAGTGAGGATAGCAGGTAAATAGTAGCAGGAATAACTGGAAATGAGGAAAAAGTGGAAACACTGAAATAGTTTCTGTTGTGTGTTTGTTTCAATAACAATATTTTTCTCCTGAAAGCCAAGACTTGAGAGAACGATGAGATGAGAAAAGGCTTGGTCACTGTTGATCTGTGTGTTATTTCTACAAAGTTCTGTTAGTAATAAATTCTGTTCATTCATTCATTTTACATCATTTTAGCCTCGCAATCTGAAAACTGAAGCTGTCCCGAAAACATAATGTCTGCATGGTGACTGGGATTAAAAGAGTTGGGCTTCTACATGTAGTTTTGCAGACCACAAAGCAACAAATGGTCTGAGGTTTAAATGGTCAATGTTTTTTTCACAGGCCTCTGATACCGTGAGTGTTAACTCACAGATGTCGGTGTCAAAATCCCCCAAACAGCACCTACCATCAGGACCACAGGCGCTGATCAGCTGGGCGCAGGAGCGCGGCTACGGTCCAGTCACGTCTTACACAAACACTGCTATGGCTAACTTCTTCAGCATCCGACTGAGAGAGCCAGGTAACCTAACGAGAAAACATTTCATCATCCGAGCAGCTTCCTTCCTGTAAAACCTGCCTCATGACGCTCTGTGCTTCACTTCCAGATGTGGTAGATTCCCTAGAGAGCAAACTTCCTCCAGAGCTGTCCATCTTGCGTAATTCCAATCCTCAGCCCAGAGCCGGACCTGCGTTGCGACAGTCTGGTCCTACTTTTCCATTCCCTCCATCCTTCCCTGACGGTCTTCCCTCTGGCCCCGACGACCAGCTCTGGGAGGACGAGGAGTTTGAGGAGCAGAGGGGTGTACTGAGCGCTGGGCTCAGCGTGCAGTGCGAGGACAAGAGGATGGTGGTCAGCATCGACAAAGAGAGCCTGCAGGTGAGCTACAAACAGTGGTTTTTGAAATATTTACCTTTCTGTCATAAAACCAGATAACAAATAGTTTTCATGTGCAATATTGTAAATTAAATGTTGTCTTAAAACAGTTTACACAAAAACCTCCAAAGTACTTTTTAATTATTCATTTCTTCTCTCTCATTTAATGCTCGGTAATGTTTTTCCCTGAGTCCAAACAAGGAAAAACAAAACAAAGACAGTCATTATATTGCCCAAGCCAGCAGGAGCGCTCCAAACATTTGGTGTCTGAACATGGGGACCGCTCGGTCGGCCCACATCACTAAGTGGAAACTGGCATGGTCTGTAATTAGGAGCTGGAGCTGGACCACCTTGTGGGATTTGTTTATTCCTGAGAACTCAGAGTTTCACACAACGTTTTTTCCTCTCTTTCCTTTTTTACAGTTCTGAAAATGAGTTCATAAAGGAAAGGTTTTTGATCTTCATCCAGTGCTGCTATGTTTTGATGTTTTCTCAGGCCAGTGGCTTTGCTCATGCCAACCTGACGCTGCAGGACCCACAATGCAAAGCAACAGTCAATGCCACCCACTACACGCTGGAAACTTCTCTGACTGGTTGTCTAACCAACGTTTTTCACATGCAAGATAGATCAATGGCTCTTTATATCAATGCTGTGAGTATTTATTTGACACTGGGTTTTATTTTGAAGAGTTTACGTCAGCGTTCATGTCATCTTTTCTATGTTTTGTGGCCTGTTTGCAGTGTTTAAACAATGTATGGTGACTTAAACATGATTCACAACTAGCAATTTATTTTTATCCATCAACCATCATCACATCATAGTTCATGGATTTACTGGTATTGTGAAATTGTCAAGGTGTTGCATTCCAGCTAGAACGTGTCATTATATCCATTGCAACTGTTTTAGGAGTCTCCTCTGGAAACAGGTCCTGATCATCAAAGGGTGAGACTGTGCGGCTGATCAGAGATGCTAGCTAGCATCAGCAACCAGCCTAAATAAGCAGGCACTGGCTGTTAGCTGTCAGGACAGGGCCAAGCTAGCAAGCAGGTAACAGCAGCCACTGCCATTTAGGCCAATTCCCCACTTTCACACACTTAGCCCTCCAAACGGCTGGCAGGCCCTCCTGAGGCTGAGCAAGCAGGTGCGAACAGTTAGCTGGCATCCATCTGGTCAGAGGGGAGCGAACCTGAAAGCCACCACCCGCTAGCTCGGATGGGGAATGGCCGCCATCCACCATCAGCAACAGTCTGTCCCCGCAGCCTCTGTCCGTCTTTCACCTCACGCTAAACAGCGATTCGAGTCGCAAGTAAGAGAGCAATAAAAAGAATATTTTAGAAGAAGACTTTATATAACACTTGTCTTTTTGGGATTCACATCCGACATTCCCACTTATCTTCATTATCGTGGAATGCATTTGTTTAGCGTATTTGTTCTGACAAGCGAGGATGAATCACTTCCTCTCTGGCCTTTTGAAATCTTTTGTGAGGAAAACTTTGGGACAACAATTTTTTTGGGGACTAATGCAGATTAAAAATTTGGATCCAAGTCCAAGGTCGTCTTTTGTGTTAGTGGCTGAATGCTCTGACTTCTGCTCAAAGAGGCTCATGTCTGTAGCCCGCCCCACCACCACATATCACACATAATCAGTTTTGGCTGTTGTCCCTGCTGTGCTGTAATGTGTTGATTTAATTTTGCTCTGTCTCTGGTCACAGGTCAGCTAACATTTGGTGCAGACTTCAGAACAACCCTGTTAGTGCCATTGAGATGAACTCTCATCATTAAATCAGATTTTCTTGAAGAAGCAGGCTTATCTCAGGGCCCAACATGCTTCTGCTCTTCTGAGAAATTAGATGCATTTTTTATGTTAAACACACAGAATATTCCCTCATGTTAAGCAAGACCCCTCTTAGAAATTCAGGTCTCTGCCAGAATTAAACAACATTAAAAAACAAGTTTTCTTCTCATCTATTAACTTACAAGCTTCAGGTTTTGTGAGTAGAAATCTTGTCTGTGGGCTGCAGGTCTTGATAAGCCATGCTGAGGGTAAGGATGGGAGCGGTGGGCCGCTGGACTTTGAGGATATGGAATCAGATGACTTGCTGTCCCTGAAGGATCCACCCGAGTCGGGAATGTTTTCAGAGCAAAGACGGCGCCTGTCAACCATCAACGTAAGTCGGTCTCATCGCTCTGGTTCTTTCTACCAGACTTCATTTCCCAGAACAACTTGCTGCTGGTAGAGACTGATTCAGTCCGTTAAATCATCTTAACCGTGACGTTTCTCCGGTTACTCTGTCCCCACTTACTGACTGTTGCCACACTAGCTCGTTTGCTTGTCCATCTTATCGAGCTCAGAGTGATGGGAGCTGGTTTAGCAGTGAAATCTAGTGTCTTACTGTTTTTTCTTCTTCTTGTTTTAGTTTAACTGCACATACTGGAAGGACCATGGGATCCCAGAAACTTCTGTCACGACTCCTCCTGGACCAGGCGGCCAGTCTGTCAACAACATGACTTTTAACATGGAGGTGTACAACACGATGCCAACCGGAGATCCATCACTTCAGGCCTTCGTCATCGTCTCACAAAACGATCACATAATTGTGGAGGTATAAACACAATGATCCTCATTTTTTATGGGTGAAAGGACCAGGAAGTTTTCAGAGGCAGCCATGATGAGAGCTGGTTGAAACGACGCCTTCCCTTTTCTAACTTTATGCTTGTTATTTTTATATGATTACATTATTTATTTATTTTAATTTAATCCCAAATTTCCCTGAGGACTCTCCAAAAGGATTAATAAAGTATTTCTATTCTATTCATTTCTATTATTTATGTAATTGTTTTTATAATTTTACTGTCATTTTAATGTTTGTGATGGACTGGCTACTGTCCCGGGTGTACCTTGCCTCTCACCTGTTGGTTGTTTACACGCTGGAAGAAAACCGGCTGGATCACACATATATCAAACTCATCAAAATATCCTGTTTATAAAAAATAGTTTTGATAGCGCAATCAGTTTACATTTGTTAATAATAGAACTTGTGTGTGCCGGAGAGAGGTCCATCGGTTTAACTGCTTAGTGATTAAAAGTCACGAAGAGATGAATGAGTACGGTGTTTAGGCTGCAGACTGTTCAGACGTGGCAGATGTCCACAAGTCAAAAAGCAAAGGACATCTGTAAGTCAAATACATTCAGTTTTTAATCTGTGTTATTGTTATTGTGTCCTGTCTTGATTAATACTCTGGCTCCGTTCTAGTAACACAGGGTTCTCCTTGTTATCATGTTCCGCAGCTATTCCATCTTTAGCATCACCAGCTGGATGCTGGGAAGTGGAAGGGAGCTGGTTTTATCACTTCACTGCAGTCAACATCAGCAGGGTGCACAGATCAGAATGACGTTTGTGACTGCATGCAGTCAGCTGAGCAGTGTTATAACCAGAAGTTAAGAGTGCTATCTTACATTCAGTCAAATCTTAAATGAGGGGTTAGGGTCTAATGTAAATGACACTTTACTTTTAACCTTAGATAATTTTGTAAACAGATAATAATTGAAGATTCGAGTTGAATAAATAAAGGGTTAGTCTATTATAGAGAAGACAGTCTAATCATGCTGAATCCCATTGGCTCTGATCATTTGTGCCATGTTCGACTTATTAGTGGAAAGAAACTCCGCCCCAAAGGGGATGATTGACAGCTTGGATGCAAGGACATAAACAGATAAAAGAAATAGGAAATATAATAGGAAATGAATAGAGAAAAGGAATTAATAAAAAAAAACATAAAAATATTCATATTAGCTTTTTTTCCTCATTCATATGTTTTTGTTTGTTTTTAATGCATTTGTCTATATATTTTTTCATGTATTTCCTTACTTTTTTCTAGATTTATTCCTCTTTGTGGGGCTCCTGTTGTCACAATGTGGGAGTCAAAGTTGCTGAATTTCAGTTGTTGAGGCAAAACTGCTAAACTGACTCTTTACATTCAGCACGTTCTTCGGGTCGGTCTGGCTCCAAATATTTGTTTTGCAGCAGGAATGATGGTGGTCATGTTGGAGAAGGTTCATGTTCAAGCTTCCTTTGAAGCGATGATTGATGATGATATCAGCAGGAGATGCTTCGCTGACAGTGCGGACAAAGAGTTTTCTGTCTCAGAGTCGGGGTTTAATCTTCTCCTCAGAAGTCACACTGAGCTGAGACCTGACCTGAGGCCAGCGCGCTTTAATACTCAAACTGGGAATTTCTTCAAAGCTCAGACTATTTTCTTCCAAATACGTAATGTGTACATGTTGGACTGCTAACGTGTTAGCAAAGAAGGAAGTAAAGATGTGTTGCTTACTTTTCTTATAGCTTTGGTGTGGTATCCACAACAACATGTGGCTCCTGAGCTTCCAGATGCTTCTGTCCTTGTTTTTTAGTTCACTAGTGAGTAAACAGTTGATTGTTTGTTTCTCTGGAAAACGGTAGCAGATGAGAGTGAACTCAACCGTTAAAACAAAACATAGAGCTAAAAGACAACAAATAGTCCTCAGAGCTTTGGGGAAATGTCCCCTCTCACGTTGTGAAATATTGATTGTTTATGTTTAAAAAATCCAAATTTCATAAATTCTGATAACTGCTGTTTGTGCTGAATAAAACTGCTCAAAGCCACCTCTGAGACTCAGTTTCCAGCAGATTTCACCTCTTATATTCATACATCAAATCTTCACATTTGTTTGTGGAAACATTCTTTATGGCAGAACTGCTGCTTGCTTTATTAGATTATGGAGAAGAAGTGAGATTTCTTGGTGTTCTGGTAAGAAAGGTCTTACAACAACCTGTCAGGTTCAAGGTTCAAGTTTATTTGTCACATACATGTTAACCCATAAGAGCCCGACGTGACATATTTGTTACATACGGTTTCTGAGACATTTTGCTTCATTTTATGGTATAAACAATCTGATACTTGTCTTCTGTCCCCTAATAGATACCCAGAAGCCGAAAACCACATTATAATATTTTTAATATATCACATGGTAATAAATGGTAGAAATCCAGAAATTTTTTTTGTTACATTTTGTTAAAGGGCCAAATTAAGACCTCATATTTAAAAAATTGGACTTTTCTTACCATTTTTTCATGGGTCGGGCTTTAACGGGTTAAGAGTCAGTGGAGGTGGACAAGAAAGTCTCAGCATACTGCTTTATATTACTTTAAATCACAAGTTTAACCACCATGTCATATTGATCCATGGAGGCGGTATTTGCTGGCAGTTCCTGCCACAATACAATGTGGATTTGATTCAGGATTCAGAGATGGATATGAGACGATATCCAGACTGATTTAACACAGTCACATCCATTTAAGTATATTTACATATCCACACCTGATTTTCTCTTTGAACTCAGATACTTACATAAAAAACATAAAAGACTTAAAAATGCTCACATCATCTAAAAAGAAACTGAAAGAAGAAAAATGGTGTGAATACATTCAGCTGAATCCTCCATGCTGAAGGATTTCAGCTGAAGTTGCTGAAGTTAGATTTCCCGGCATTTTCAGCCTCTCTCCCTCTCTCATCACCTCACTAAATGACTTCCAGATAGATACTCAGCCAAAGCTTTGGACTCACAGAAAAGCTGCAGCTGACATGACCTTACGACATGATTTTACGTTACTCGTTAGTGGTGGATGTTCCTCTGTGCTGAATCTTTATTTTGTAAACAGATGAATTTAACACAAGAAGTTCTTTTTGATCATTTTAAAATGAGCATATTCAGTAAGTCAGTGAAGCCTTGCTGCTCCCTGACTTTTCCTAAAACTCCATGGATTTTCATTACAACTATTTTCATATCCTGTATGTAAAGAACAGAGAAACTCTGATAATCTCTACCTATTTCGGCCACAGGTGGTCATTTTGACCGCACAGGACTTGGTGCTGTTCTACGTTCAGATTCCTGTCGTTCTGGATCATGTAGGAGTTTTCTGTAAAGGCAGAGATGGATCCATGCTGTATTTTACATCATACTGGACCTTGTAGGAATAAATGTCCACTTTAGCAAGAAGTGCACTGAAACCAGTGTCTAGCAGAGTTTATGGAGGGAGACATGAGGGGAATTTCAGTACATTTTCAGCCTGAGACATTAGTTTTTTTGGACTTTAAAAAGAGGGTACTTTCTGCTGTTTGCCAAGACATCGTGCTACGAGTTAACATTGCATCCTGTGGGGCCGTTGGTGGGTTTTACTTGGTTTCAGAGGCTTCTGGGAGAGAAAATTTAGATCAGACAGCTGTGAAAGTCACATTGTGAGAAAGAGGTGCCATTATTCTGTATTGATGTTTTGTACTCTAAACGTTGTGGCGACTGCTAAGACGGCTAAAATATTTTCTTCTCCTTTGAGCCCTCCAGTCTGTCTCTGAGAGTTCATCTCCATAGCAACCCACTATAAACGCTGGACTTGTCTGAAGTCTGAAGTCCACTTTTGCATGTAGATTTTTCAGAAACTGTTGAAGATATAAAATATATGAATATTAAATCTATAGTCCAGTGTCTTATGAACATTTTAAAGTTTGAATTGTGTCTGTAGATGGATTTTTGTAGAATGGAAGAGGACTAAACGTTTTGAAGTTCCTGTCCATTACATGTTTAAAAAAAATGCTTTTTTTTAATATGAATGATACCAAAAAGTTAAACATGAGCACAGGTCCCCTGAATGATCTGCATGTTTTGGTGTTGGAATTGTTTTAATACGTTGAAGTAAACTGAAGTTATTGTATCCCAAATATTAAAACCTTATTGTTTCCTTTCATTCTCTCCAGGTCACATCAACCACATCAAACCCAGACGTGGGCTTCACCATCGTATCATGCTTCATTTCTCCTGACTCTGACCCCCGCAAAGAGCTCTCAGACTCACAGTCCCTCAGACTCATTGAGACAGTTTGTCCCAAAGATGACTCCGTCAAATTCGTCTCTCACAGGGACGAGAATAAAAAGAGTTTCAGCTTCACTTTCAGCTCGAAGCTCAACAGTCCGATTCTGTTCCTGCACTGTGAGATGTCTCCGTGCTCTAAGAGATCTCAGAGGAACCAAGACCTGCCACCGGTATGTCATACAGTCTGCTCTAAGTGGTATAAATTTATATTTATTTTACTCTTGTCCTGTCCAGCATCATGAACAGAAGACAAAAGGGAGACAAAGATACAAACGATAGAAAACAACAGCTGTACAATCAAAACCAAAATAGCAAAACCAGATATATCTGTAAAGAAACTTACCAGAAAACATCTTACAGCCTCTGTAAAACAACAAAGCAGAGAATCATTGGGAGCACCTACAGGAAGACAAATTCAGAAAATACGAATGACACCAGCAGCAAGTATATGATAACAGTAGTTACTGGTACTTAAACCTGCATGACAACACAGTAACCACACAATAAGCATGTGTGTTAGTGAATGAATGTGTGTGAGTGCAGAATATATGGATGGAGTTACTTCACCTCTTTACCACGAGGACTTTTTCTCTGCCTCCTGTCTGGCAGAGTCATAGGACACATTAGCAGAGCTTTTTAGAGCTGGAATAAAACTATTTACCACAAAACAGCCAAAGTAATCAGAAATCAGAATCAGAAATACTTTATTAATCCCTTGCAGGGAAATTCATGTTTTCAGTACAACCCATCCAAGACTAGACAAAACAACATATGACACAACAAGAACAGGCAGACTGACGGAGCAGCCGTTTCTACAGCGCTCCTTATCTTAGATATAGGTGAAAGGTAACATTAAGGGAGTAAGATGTAGCTGGAGAGGATAAAAAAGGCATTTCCACACTGGGCCTAAGGGCCCATTATTGAGATACAAAAACACTCCTCAGTACATAAAGAACAAAACTCATACAATCACAACATCAGAAACACGTGGGGGGGGGGGGGGGACACGTGATTCTGGCTGCTAGCTCCCAGAGTTGTTGACTCCTGCTTGAAGTGGAGAAATTAGCAGAAGCTCGAAATGGACAGTGGACATGTTTTATGTGCTTGGGGTTTGAACTGTGTTTGGTTTGGATGCCAGTGTTTGGTAGAATCTTTCAGCTGAGTTTCTCTCCATCATATTGCTATGCTACATGTTAGCATTGCTGCTTGCTGGTGTCTGCTAACATCTTCTGAACGCATCTCGAGTTCCTCGTCAAAAGGGGGATAATGATGGATGCAAATGCAACTTCACCCCATCTGAAAATCAAAAGTGAAAACGCAAAGACTGATATTAAACGTGTTGCCCGTGTTTGATGATTTTAATGTAACAAGCCATCACTTTTCTTTGAGTCTCTGAGTCTTGCAGTATCACCTGAAGCATCCAACTCCAGCAGACCTGGTTTCTAATCATCTCATATGTTTGCATGTTTGCCTGCACAGTGCCTGAGAGCCAGTGACCCCTGCGATTCTGTTCCTGTGACCAGCATCATGACGATGATGATGAACACCAAGGTGCGCACGAAGAATCTGCTTGTGGTTGGCCTGAACGGTCCAGATGAAAACCCTTCAGGTTAGTGAAAGGAGAGCAAAACATCATTTTCACCTTGTCAGACGTATGCAGAGTGAAGGGAAAGCCTCGGTAACGAGGGGGCTGGTCTGAAGGCAGAGGAGCCAGAGGAGGCTCAGAACAGGACTTGGAGTTAGACCAAAACCACACAACACTACACATCACTTTCCCACATCTGGTCGTCATTAACTGTGGCGTGTGCGCGTCTGCACGCGCGCGTCGGTTTACGCTGACATCTGTACACGAGTGTGTTTTTGGGTGTGCGTTCATGTGAGCATATGGTTGACTGCAGTAAAGGGGCGTGTGCTAACACGGAGGCCCAGTTCTGCTGTTCTGGACCGGTCCACGCAGAGGGAGATGTGGAAAAAGAGGAGTCATACAGCACTGAGCTCCAGTTGTTTTCAGTTAAGCCCTTTGCTGTGGCCTCCCTTTTCCACAAGATGGAGGGGGGACGGGGGGAGCGGTGGTCCTCTTGTTGGGTTTGGGAACGCAGCCAAAACCTAAAGGCCCTCTCGGTCGGCGCTCATCAAGTTCCTCATTCATCCACTGGCTGTATCAGATCGTCTCAGGGGCTAAGTGTGATCCGAGGGGCGGTAGGAGCCTGCGGGAGGTGGGGTCATGAGTTAACCGCCTTCATATTGGACTAATTATGACCTAAACCTAGATGGGCTGATATCATGAGCTGTGGTCAGGATGAGTCAACTCTCTTTGCTTTTTATTTGTTGTCAGTTACATCATTTTAATCAGCAAGATGAGACGCCATCATGGCTGATTTCAGGTTCTGTCCCATCACAGGATGAATGGTTGACTCTTCTCCATGAAATGATCGTATCAGGATAACTTTGTAGGGCTCAGCAGATGTGTTGGTGAGAACTTTTCAGATTTCTTTGTTGGTATCGACCTCAGGAATTTTAACTCGGAGTGAGTCAGAGTTGTCCAGGATCATTCTAACACAAACTGGTTGGATTTATTACGTTCTAATTTGGCCTCGTGTTTCATTGTTGGCCAAACAATCTGTATAGATGGAGCCACATCTCAGAAAACACATCAGTGTTGCAGATATTGAAGAATGGTGTGAGGTATAAGTAATGATCCTAAGCAACTCCTCTTTGCTCTGCCCACACTGATGCGCTGGTGCAGTAGATTTATTTTCCACGGAGCTGAAAAAGTAAACACAAATAACCCCTCCCCCCCCCAAAAAAGTTGGCAAACAAAACAAACAACCTTTGAGGAGCCACAGTTCTGCTCTGGACATCATCCCAAAGAGCTGAACTCGATCTACAAATCAAAGACGGCCAGTTGTGGCCGTCTGAGTGTGGAGAAACATAACAGCCGCAAGGCTCTGCTGTCAAAAGCAGCTTTCTGCTTCACAACATCAATAAATTATATAAATTAGATCCCTTTAATGGATCTTTTAACTTTCAGAAAAACTACAGTTATTCTGAGATAAATCTACCGCAGTACAGTTAATGTCCATTCAGTGCGAAGGAAGGAGAAACGTTCAGGGTTTGGGTTGTTACTGGAACATATTTTTGCTTCAGCGTATGAAATATAAATGTTTGGACCCTTCAGACTGTTTATCTCGCTAACTGTGATAAATATCTGATCACTTCTCACTTTCAACCTGCTGAATGAGGTGTTCTGGCTTTCCAAAAAGGCTTCTGTGTTCACTCAGCAGAGAAATGTCAGCTGTCTTTACAGTTAAAACTCGAACCTTTAAAAGCTAGAGGAAGTTTATGCAACGCTAACAGCCTCATGGACCAAAGCTGGTTCAACTTGACCCTTTGTGCTGACATCAGTGGTTTCTGTTCTATGTGAGGAAACTTCAGAGTTGAACCAAAACAAGTCATGACGCAGGGCTCACTCTTCGGAGAGCAGGCTTACACAAACACATGACGTTTTCTGAGATACCAGCGCTGTTTTTAATGTTGGTGGCAGCTTGGAGCTGCAAACATAAGCTGTAAGTTTAATTATGAGACTGATGTCTGGTTGTGTTAAACAGCTGGGACCAGTCAGACTTGCAGCGGAGGGAAGTCCCCCAAACATGTCTGTTGTAAAATGGTCTGAAAAAAACCTGTTCTCAGCTTGATGCAACCACTCACCGTCCGCTTGACCAGGTGCACCTTGCTAGAACCAGGTTGACCGCCATTTTCCCTTCAGAACGGCCATATTTCCTTCATATTAACATGACAGCATCACACAGTTGCTGCAGGTTTGTCGGCTGCATCCATGATGAGAATCTCCTGTTCCACCACATCCCAAAGCTGCTTTACTGGACTGAGATCTGGTGACTGTGGAGGCCGTTGGAGTCCAGTGAACTCATCGTCATGTTCTAGAAAGCAGGTGGAGATGATCTGAGCTTTGTGACATGGTGCATTATCCTGCTGGAAGTAGCATCAGAAGATGCTCCACTGTGGTCATAAAGGGATGGACATGGTCAGCAACAATACTCAGGTAGGCTTTGCTGGTTAAACCAGGCCATGCTGGTACTAAGTGAGTCAAGAAAATTTCCCACCACCATTACACCAGCAGCAGCCTGAAGCGTTGATCCAAGGCAGGATGGATCCATGTTTTCATGATGTTTCCCGCAGATTCTGAGCCGAGCATCTGAATGTGGAGCTGAAATGGAGACTCATCAACGGCAAAGGCAAATTTATTTGTACAGCACATTTCATGTACAAGTACAAGTGCTTTACATAAATCATTACAGCAGGGTGCAGACAAGTGCATTAAATGAAAATAAATACAAATAAAAAATAAAGAAGAAATGCAATTAATGAAATTAATTAATTAATGAAAAGCAGAAGGAATATGCTAAAGTAAAATAGATAAAATGCAAGAAATAAAGTTAAAGACAATATTAAAACATGATTCCAGCTTAAAAGAACCAGATGTAGATTTTGACTTCCAAATAAAAACTTTTGAAATGCAGCAGAGAACAGGTGGGTCTTCAACCTGGATGTAAATAAACAGAGTGTTTCAGGTAATCTCAGGCTTTCTGGGAGTTTGTTCCAGACACGTGGAGCATAGAAGCTGAATGCAGCTTCTCCATGTCTGGTTCTGACTCTGGAACTGATAAGAAACTGGAACCAGATGACCTGAGGGTTCTGGTAGGTTCATACTGGGTCAGGAGGTCACTGATGTAAGTTGGTCCTAAACCATTCAGAGCTTTGTAGACCAGGATCAGACCAGCAACGTTTCTCCATCTTCTATTGTCCAGTGTTGGTGAGTGTGTGTGAATTGTAGCCTCAGTTTCCTGTTCTTAGCTGACAGGACACACCCGGTGTGTCTTCTCCTGCTGTAGCCCATCTGCTTCAAGGCTGGACGTGTTGTGTGTTCAGAGATGCTGTTCTGCAGACCTTGGTTGGAACCAGTGCTTACTGGACTTCCTGTTGTCTTTCTGTTGTCTCCAACCAGTCTGTCCATTCTCCTCTGACCTCTGATATCAACAAGACATTCTGGTCCAGACAACTGCTGCTCACTGGATATTTTCTCTTCTTCAGACCATTCTCTGTAAACCCTAGAGATGGTTGTGTGTGAAAATCCCTGTAAATACTCAGACCAACAACCATGCCACGTTTAGAGTCACTTAAAACCTCTTACTTCTTCATTGTGATGCTCAGTTTGAACTTAAGCAAATCGTCATCATGTCTGCTTGACTAGATGTTGTCAGTGGACGGTGAGTGTAAGTTTTGAAGAGAACATTATACTCTGCTGTAATGTTTTACAACCCCTGCTTGAGAGGCTGAAAGTCTAACTGGCCTCTCTGTACATTCTTAACATAACAAATCTCCTGCGATAGACAACACCGGTGTTGTGGGTGGCAGTGAGGTCGTCCTCTGGCCATCATCCCCTCTGAAATGAAAGTCTTCTCTGATGACCTGTCAGCATCCATTATGGGAGATGAAAACTCAGAGGTGTATTTCCGAGAATAGCATCCATTGTGCTGGAGAGCTGGATCCGTACCAGGTTGGCCTCTTTGGTGCGGCCCTACACAAGCGCCTTTGTATTGTTTGTTAAGACATCATTACAGCTAATTTCACTTTTGAAAGGCTTCCAGATGGCTTGAAATAAACGGGGTGAGCAGAACTCGTTAGAGTCAACAGGTTTATCCATCAGGGACCCTCGGAGCTTAAAGAATAGCTGCTCTTTTAGCGTTTTCCTGCTTCAACTTTATCACATTCCACAGAGAGTTGCTTATCAGCACAGTGCAATATCAGTAATCTGCTGTTTCTGGAGTATGTGTCTGAAAGGGTGACTCAGAGTGTATCCTCTTACATTTAATATACTGTAAGTCAGAATATATACTGTATGCATAATAGTTTTTTCCTTTTTTGTGTTTTTTTTCTTTGCAGATCTTCCAAACCCTACGAAGCCTGAAAGTAAGAAAAATATTTGACTGTATTTTTTTATCCTTTCATGTGTTTCAGTTTAAGTTGCATGAACTATTTACTGCTTTGTTTCTTAGCAGCGATGTATGTGCTGGACACTCGAACATTGCTGGGCATCACCTTTGCAGCCTTTGTGATCGGAGCCCTGTTGACTGGAGCGCTGTGGTGCATCTACTCACACACAGGTAGGTATTTTACCTGGCTCGACTCACCGCTCCGCTTTAATGAAAAGATAAGACGTGGAGGAATGTCTCAGCGTCTCAGTGCCAGCAAAGTGCCGCTGCCACTGCCAAACATCCTGTAGCTGACAGGGGCTGCTTCACAATAACATATTGACTCCTCTACTGTAAATATATCCTGTTGGTCAGCAGCAAGAGCTCTTCTCTTTCCTGCCTTTCAATGTTTTGAGGGCTGCGGGTGGTCAGCAAATATTCACAGCACAATGGCTGGAGACGAGCTGGAAATTCCCTGTGTTGGGTTTAGTGGGCGCTCACAGGAAAAGACACAATCTGTCCATTAGATGCCAAGACCTTCCCAACATCCCCGTTCTGCTGACCCTGACCGACCCCTGGGAGGAAGTGCGCTCCCAGCAGCCTGCTGAGTTCACGGCATAGATCGGCTCTGCTCTGCTTGGCCTCGGTGTTTGACCAGCGATCCGCTGGTCCACTGACCCGCTGCCGGGTGATTGATGTCCATGGATGTCATCCCTAAACACGGGTTCAGATGGTTGGAACAAGTCACTTTTAGAAGTGTTCACTACACAGGATTTTATGTAGCAGTAAATATCAGCTGTAGTGATTCTTATCTTTATCACAATATTTTCCTGGGCTGTTCTTTATTTCAGCTCTGTCGATTTTCAAATGAGGAAAGAAACGTGATACGAGCTTTTCCAAAGATGAATGAATATGTGAACGTTAACCCTTAAAACTTCTTATCATTATTGTGCTATTTTTGTTGTTTTAATATCAAACTGCTTAGAAGCTGAACCCTCTTAAACCCAGTATAAACCAGTCTGTAGCAGCTGGAGCTTTTAATCCCAGTCAGCATGCAGACATGATGTTTCCAGCCTCAGCTTTTAGATTATGAGGCTAAAATGATGTAAAATGAATGTATGAATAGATATAGCAGCATAAAGGTCGACCAGAAGAAGAAAGCAGAATTTATTACTAACAGAACTTTGTAGAAATAACACACAGATCAACAGTGACCAAACCTTTTCTCATCTCATCGTTCTCTCAAGTCTTGGCTTTCAGGGAAAAAAAATATTATTGAAACAAACACACAACAGAAACTATTTCCATGTTTCCACTTTTTCCTCATTTCCAGTTATTCCTGCTACTATTTACCTGCTATCCTCACTAAACCAACTCCAGCTCAGCTGCTTTGTGGCGCCACCGTGCATCAGAAACGTCTTCTTGGCTTTATTCCAGCCATAGAGGAGCATTATTTTTCTTCTTTTCACACACACATAGAACTTTCTGCTCACTGGTTGATCTTTGGCTGCTCCTGATTGGACGTTACCGTCAATCTAAGCTCTCTGATTGGTGGAAAGTCTGACAGGAAGTGGCTTCATCATCATGTCCAGGTCTAAATAGAGGTCTCTTAGCAACATAGTAATAGTGATCTCTTTATGGTGAAAGTGTGATAAGTAATGCTGTTATCATGGATCATTGTGGATTTACCAGATAGAGTCTGAATAAACACGACATTTAGCGGCTGGATTGTAAACCTCCAGGACAGGAAATAAATATCTGGAAACTTTGAGAGAAGTTTGAGATAAAGGCACGTGTCCATTTTAGGTGTGTGTGTGTTTCACTGCACTGGCTGTAATGACCTAATATGGCAGCCTTTACAGGAAACCCAAAGAATGCGGATCCCCCCCCAAAAAGAGAAACTCAAATGTATATTTTAAAGCAGTGTACAGAGTAATGAGTCATCAGATCTAATATAGTCTTATTATCCAGGGGCCTAAAGTTTTTTTTTTTTTTTTTTTTTTACTGTCTGTTTATATTTATTAGATTATCGTTGGAGTTATTCTTTTTTATTTTGATTTAATACCTGATTCTGTATAGAGTAAAGAGTGTAGCTGCTTTACACAGCAACTTCACGCTATATTTATTTGACGGTTTGTGTATTGGCACATGCAGTCGGTGTGTGGTGTACTAGACCTGCAGTAAGAAACCTGCTCTTTGCTTATCTGGTGCAGGAACACACAAGTCATCATATTCAGACCTGTTTTATCTCTTCCATGCAGAGAAAGTTTCACCTGCTCTGGATTTGTGTTTCAATGTGCTAACATAACGTACTTAATCTGAACCACCTCAGAACCACCACAGTCTCTGGAAACTGGACCTAAACCTACAGCTGTAACACGAGATGCTTCCAGAAAAAACTTATGTTCCCAGAGTTTATATCATAAACATTTCAGTACATTCATGTTTGGATTGTCGACTCAGAGGGCTGAGACTGTGCACACGAATCTGAAACCTAGAGGATGGAGGCTTGTTGTCCCTGAGATCTGTTACATCTGCGTTCAGGGTTTTCGTATGCAGAGTGTCTCTGTGGCATAAAAATCTGCATTTATCTCTCCAACCTACAAAGATGGTATTGGAATTGGGAGTAAAGTTTTCTCTGAGAGATGAGGTGAGTCTTTTGTTTTGCAGAGCTTTTGGTCCTGTGAAGGAAAATCTGCTGGCAACTCTGTTCTGCTAAACATTAGCAGGACTATGGGGCCTCGAAGAGGGAAAAAGATGGCCTGTGGAAACATACGCCTGTCATATATGCAAGCACTCACTCAAATAGGCAACTTCTAGCACAAAGTAAACTGTTGATAACCAATCTTTGTATAAGACAGACTGTGTCCTTTCTCTTCATTTATCTACTGGGAACAGAGTTAGAAAGCAAAGTGCAGAATGCAGGATACTGAGGCCAAAATCTCAAATTAAAAACACACTCTGCTTTATTTCCATGCTCTTCACTGTCTGTCAAGAACTCTTTTGGAAAAGCATAAAGCACTTCTATATAACGTTCATTTGAGCTTCAGTTCAAGAGAGTTTACAATATAAAATGCTTATTTAGACGTGAAACAATAAACCACTGGTTTGAGCTTCAGTCACTGGGCTCTGTTGTTTGTTCTGCTTCATCTACTCAAGCAACGATAATTGATTCCAGAAAACAAAGGGAAAAAAACTGAGGTCCCATGAACAGGGACACGTCTTCTCTTCATCTTTAGGAAGGAGTTGAGAAAGATGGTCAGATATGATGTGACCTTCTTTTCTGCTGTCTTGGTGGTGAAAACGGTCCATGACAGATTATTCTTAAACATGCTAAAAAAAAAAACTCCATACAAAGGCTTTCTTATATAACGCTATACACACTCTGTCCTGAAACCATGCTTGGTTCTATGGTAAGATTCTCACCATAAATAATGTATTCTGGCTGAGTCCTGTCATTTAATAGAACCAACGTTAACAACATATAGCCTTTTATTTCTTAAAAAAGGGACAATATGTGGACATGAATGACAATGGCTCTGAATGTTCAAAGTCTCAGGGACCCCCTGTGCACTTTGGGGGAGCCCCTTGGGGGATCCCGGAATCCTGGTTTGGGAAGTACTGCTTTAGGTGATCTACAGAAGTTTTCCAGGCATTTATGTCCCGACCAGGAGGTTTATATTAATCCAGCCACAAAAAGTAGTGTTTATTCAGAGACTATATGGTAAATCCACAGTGATCCATGATAAACACCATTATTTATCACATTTGTGTAATAATCAAAATGGTTTTTATACCCTGAACTGGAAATCATTATTTATGCTTTCATTTCATCATGATTGGATTATTTCAATGGACTATACACCGGTCTTAGCAAAACCTCTCTGGAACGGTTATAAATTGCTGCTGCCAGGCTTCTGACAAAATCCTCCACGTTTTCTCGTGTGGCTCCAATCTTGATGCAACTGCACTGGCTTCCGGTTTATTTCAGAGTGCAAGATTCTTTCTGACCTGGAGATCTCTTCAGGGACAGGCACCAGCCTATAACAGAGGGCTTTTCAAGCCATATTTCCCTAGAAGGTCCCTGAGGTCCTGTGACCAGGGCCTGTTGATGGTGCCCCATGCAAATTTAAAAACTAAAGGTGACAGATCTTTCTGTTCAGCGGTCCCCAGACTCTGGACCTCACTTCTTTTGGACTTGAGATCAGTGGACTCTGTGGGTGCTTTGAAAAGTCAGTTAAAAACACATTTTTTAAAAAATCTGCTTTTTATAAATTTTTTGTTTGTTTTTACATTGTTGGCCCTCGTGAAGCACTTTGTGATTTTATATCTTGAGAGGTGCTATATAAATAGTTTTACTTACTAAAATGAACATAAAATGGAAAGATAAACATATATAGACATAATTAAAAGCATGCACAAAAATAATAATGAAATTATATAAAATAAATAAATTCAACTGAATTCAACTCAAAGTTGTGGATCATCTGCATAACTGGGATAATTGGTGTTACAGTTCTGTAATATTTGACTCAAAGGGAGCATACACAAGTTGAACAGAAGAGGTCGGACGCCTGAGGGACTCCACAAGGCATGGCCTTACCTTACAAGCATATTAATAAAGCCAAGAAGACGTTTCTGATCCCAAAAAGCAGCTGAGCTGGAGTTGGTTTAGTGAGGATAGCAGGTAAATAGTAGCAGGAATAACTGGAAATGAGGAAAAAGTGGAAACATGGAAATAGTTTCTGTTGTGTGTTTGTTTCAATGCCAATATTTTTTCTCCTGAAAGCCAAGACTTGAGAGAACGATGAGATGAGAAAAGGCTTGGTCACTGTTGATCTGTTAATAAATTCTGCTTTCTTCTTCTGGTCGGCCTTTATGCTGCTATATCTATTCATACATCATTTTAGATCATTTTAGCCTCATAATCTGACAGCTGAGGCTGGAAACATTATGCCTGCATGCTGACTGGGATTAAAAGCTCCAGCTTCCACATGCTGGTTTATTTTTAAAAAAACAGGCAGACCTAAAATAGTTTAAAAAAAAAACATGACTTGGAGCTTTAAGGGTAAAACAATGAACTTTCTGGTTACACATGATAAATGGAAAATATGGTGTCTATAATTTGTAGTTTTAACCAGTTCGTTTATCATCTTCCTGCCTGGTTTTAAAGTCTTTCCATTTTCTCTTCTTCCTTTGGTCCAATCCTTGTTGCCCCCTCCCTCTTCTGCTCTGTGTTTAGGTGGGACAGCTGGCAAGCAGCCAGTCCAGAAGCCCCCGCTTGCCTCGGAGAACAGCAGCCAAGCTCCCAGCATCGGCAGCACGCAGAGCACGCCATGCTCCAGCAGCAGCACGGCGTAGCCGAGGACGCCGCCCTGCTGCACCACCTGAGAGGCAGAGAGAGAGACTGGGTAGTCAACCAGAGAAAAAGAAGACACTTCTAGTTTTTGTCTGCAACTGGTGACACTTCCCGTGTGTGCAGACAGATGTTCTGTCTGAATGTTGGTGGGGAGGACCAGATGCAGCCTCACCTCGGCCGTAGGAGACTTTCCTTTAAATCCAAATGCTGCTTTTCTCTGACAACATCCCAGCCTGTTTCCACCTTTAGTAGTTTGATTTATGGAGCACACCAAGCAGGTGTTCTCCATGAGTGAGCAAAGGCATCACGACTGCAGCGATGAGAAAGTAATAATGTTGATGGCTGGATCGTGACACGTTACTTTGAGACACGCAACCCAGAAAGTAATTAAGGATCCGAACAACCACTATTAGAATGAGGACAAATGTGCAGTATGAACGAGTCATCGTCTTGATGCGGAGATGGGCCTTTTAGAGAATGGTGGAGGAAATGAATGTATAGCGGCAGAGCAAACGCCAAAAAATGTGAAAGAAAAATGTGAAAGATGCAGACAGATTTCCATTTTTATAATCATTTAAATCTTTTATAATCAAGTCATGCAAACAAGTAGGAAAATATACTTTAGATACAGCAGTAAACTGGAGTTCTTGGATGGATTTCTTTCTACTAACAGAATGTACACCACCAGCAGACAAATCAGGATTTCAATAAACTCCCTACATTATCATAGATTTTCCTCATTTCTAAACTCTCGTTGACTCCATAATGGATTCATAGCACTCTGTTCGCTAGTTCAGAGATCTGAAGAATGGTGGAAAATGAAATCTGAATATTTGTTGAGTTTCTGCTCCTGGATTTGCGAACATGAGTGGCTCAATGGAAACTAGGATGCCACATTAACAGAGAAAACACCTTGTTCCTTTATTGTCACTGTAAAAAGTTAAGTCAAACTTTAAGATCCATAAACAGCATGGTCCATCATAGTTCCAGCCAGTGTCCCAGACTAAGCTAGCAGTCGCATTTCTAACCAAGTAGATGCCTGAGATAAACCATGAGATTGTTTTTACAAAGGAAAATCTGCATTCAGGAGACTTCTTAGATGCATAGATGTAGGTTCTCTGTGTAGTTTACATCTGATGACATTACATCAGTTTGCATTACGAGACATGAAGTGAGCACTGCAGCTGCCTTTGGGACTAGCTGGACCTCAATCTGCCTCATTCCAGGCAGAATCCACAATATTCTTCTGGTCTTAGTGAAGGGCTGCAATCCCATTTTGAATGTTAAATAATTTCCATGAATCTTTTATGGCGATCAGTAAGGCTACTTTCTCTGTTTAGGAGTTTGGCTCTCGGTTGTGCACTTACTGTGTGATGATGTAGCTCAGAAATCCATCTAGTCCTACTGTGTTCAGATTGGCCATTTACTTACTCACTATTCATCTGTCTTATAATCTTCACCATGTAGAGGCCTCAACAAGTGAGGCACGGCTGATGCATTTTAGACGATACAAGAATATAATGAATATATATTCAGTTTCATAAACAAAAAACAGCACAAGATAGCCACAGCTCTAATATGACCGTTTCTAATCACATATATGAGTAATGTTGCCCACAAAAAGCCATTGGGTATGCCTTAAAGTAAAACCAAAAGGACAAATATGTGTAAAGGAAATCCGTAGAGCCACTGTTGTAGCTAACAGACAGCTATTTCAGTAACTAGCTACACTACAACATATTTAACATCCTTACTGTTTGGACTGAACATGTGAAGTTTCAGTATAGAAAAATAAACTGGTCAGTTTGTGGTTGAGACATGGTTATGCTCAATGAACTTTTTAATTTGTACTGAAAATGCAAATATTAGCATATAATATTTAGCAAACGATGTTAGCATAATCTATGATCTGCATAGCTGCTGGCCCCAGGCCGCAGTGCATGATGTGGCCCAATCTTGTGCACAGTTCATGTGATGAGTTTGTAGTACATTATGAAGCGTATAAAGTTTTTTTTTTTTTTCTGTCCAAATTTCAAACAGCAGCAGAACAATGTCTGACTCACTGTTTTTACTGTAAATGAGTGGACAGTTTGAACACAGTCTTCATGTCCTCCATGTTATTTTCACATTTTAAAATGAGGAGACGTGCTTGAATTCTTCCTAAACACGTGTTACAATAATCGATCATTCTGTCATGTCTGTGTGTAACTTACAATGCTGGATCCACTGTGTGACTAGCCTAGCTTAGCCTAATACGTTACATAGCCAGTTCAGAGGAACGGTTGAACGTTGTTTTAAAGATGGTTTCAGCAGAAAATTCAAAAACACCAAACAGCCAGCCAGAATTTTGTTCAGATAATTAGTGAGTTTGAAATAAAGATGGTTATTTTTTTAAATGACAATAAACCCAAGCATGAGATGGTTAGCTTAGCTTAGCATAAAGACGCGATAGCTGCTCATCCGTCCTGCTTCTTTATTTAAAAAAAAAAAAAAAAAAAGCTCAGTATTTACAGATCACACCTGTCAACATCTCAAAACATTTTCTTTTTAAAATTTTTTTACTTCTCTCTGAGCTGGCTATTATCAGTCTGGACGCTAAGCTAAGCTAATTAGCTTCCATCAGACATGAGCTTTTAACCTCAGCTAACTCTGAGAGAAAGTTAATATGTTTTCTGTAAAAAAATTACTTTTTTGTGAATATTGTAAATATTCAAGACCGTTATGAGGCAGTGAGTGTGAAACTTTCTCTTTATTTGACAGAATTAGCAGTGTGAGGTTAATATTGTTTTTGAAAGTAATAAAATATGATTCAGTGTTGATTGAAAGAATTAACTGAGGCGATATTTGCTGAACATGCTGATAAATCATGGCTTTGCTGACATAAATTGAATTAGTCACATTGGAGATGCTAACTATGAATTATGGCAGCGTCTCTGGATGAAATGATTAACTATGTGAGAATATTCAGCTGTTTTATCAGACAGAATACAAGATTTTTTTTTTATATTTCCTCTATTTTGGGGTCTTTTTAAGAAGGCGAGCAAGCATACGGTGTTTGAATTTCCTTATCCCACTTGTTTTTGTTTAAATCTTGGCACTGACCGTGTTGAATAAGCTGTAGCCAAAACTCATTGTTTCGAACGTATATTTTCTACGAGGCAATGATCGCCCCACCGTCTCAGAAGAATATGAATGTTCATTGAATGTGTGAGTGAGGGTCAATCTGGGGCCTGTTAACTGTGTTTCTGATTAAAAGTAAAAGTTAAAAAAAAAAAAGAATGTTTATTATCTCAAAGTTTTGGATCTTTCTTTACTTTTGTAAACTTGTATAAACCTTTTTACAGAGTATGGATATATTTGTGTAAAAAATATATATTTTAAAAATTATTTACCAGAAAAATTTATTATGTGTTTGTAAGTACTGTGAATTATGGAAAATATGTTTTGGGGACATTTTTTCTCAAATGTCCGTTTTAGTCTTGTGCCATGTTTTTTAAGAGATGATTAAAATGAGGTATTAATAATCATATATATATATATATGATTATTAATACCTCATTTTGTTTTTTTATTGAATGATGTGTCTTTTAAAGCATGCTAAAAGTGTATTATGGATTTCAAACCACACATACTTATTATACATGTGGTATTTGGGTGTCATGCCAGTTTCTGTACTTTGCAATACTGATTCATTATTGAAGATGCTGAATATTGAGTCTTCATTTTTTTTATATATACATAGCAAAACACTGCAGTAAAGAATGTAAATTGGATTTAAGTTTCAAGTTGTGGAGGACAAGCTACTGCAATAAATATAATTCTATGTAATATTACATTAGTAAAGCTGGCTACTCTCGGATCCCTGACTCATTTTAATAATGACTCATATTATCCCCTTTTAACAATGTAAATGTGAAACTAACTTGTTTCCAGCCTCCAGAGTGCTGCAGCCTTTAATAAGCCGTCATATTAAAGCTTTCTGGCCTTCCTGTCGTTTGGGGCTTTCACTTATTGACTGTGGCAAATCTGAATCCCACATGTAATTATCCCTCCCTCCTCTTGTGCTGTGGAGTGGCTGAGTCTCGTGTAATGAGCTGGATCTGATGTTCACATTTAAGACACGTTTGGGGGATATTCCTAAAACTTCAGTGCAGTTCTTCTGTTCAAATGTAGATTTTCTTGCCCAGTGGATGCTGGGAAAACTCCTGCCGTGTCTCCCCTCGTAATGTTATCAGTATGATCAGAAAAGCTGAAATTGGAGCACAAATCCACATCTCTGTTGATTATTATCCTTTTTTTTGCCTGTAAACTACCTCAGATGATTTTGTGAATGTGTTATTTGTGTGTCTGTGCTATAAATTATACTGCATTTATGATTTGAGGGCCCCATCTTTGTTTTCCTGCAGTTAAGATTTAAATTCCGCTGAGATGAAATTAAACACCAGTTCACACCAACCGTGGGTTGTTTTGGGATGTTTGTAAATGTTTTAAACTCAAGTTAGCCGTTATCGCTTCCTTTGTTTATGAAACCTTTTATATGCTGTAAATATGCATGACATTTGTATTCCCGTAATGGCAAATAAAGTTTTTCATGACAATCCTGAAGGCTGCCGCTCTTGTTTGAGGATTTGTGTGTGAATGCAGCATCTTCCCGGCTGTTTGCCTGGGAGTGGGTGTGTGTGGAAACCTACTGTATATGGGTTTAGTTTAGAGGTGTTGGGCTCGGCTCATGGTGATGAAGTCATGACTCGTCTCTGGTGAGCTCATAACATGATACAGACCATGTGGCGGGTAGGGGGTGATCTCTGAGAGGACTTTACCCCCCACCGTCAGCGTCTTTGTTTTTGAATAAGGCTCCTCGGAGACGGCCTTAGGCAGCGCGCCTTAGAGTAAACTCAACTAAAGACGCCATGGGCATAAACCCCAAATCCCTCTGACCCCCTTTTTGTGATATCACAAATGAGCATCTCCTTTTTGTGTCAGTCTACTAGGTCCTTGTGTCCAAATGATGACTAATTTTGGAGTTTTTCAACAAACACTTCATCGGTCCCTCGGTTGTGATGTCATTATTTTCATTTCCAGCTTTCCCTCTTTGGTTCCTGGAACACAGTTTTGTTGGTCTGCAGCTAATCCATTTAGTCACGGATTCGTGTGCCCCAGACAATAGTGCTTTTTTTTCCTGTTTCACTGACAGCACTCCAAAAACGGATGATGTGGACTTATGTAGACCAGACCTCGGGTCTAAATTTGATTACTTGAGTTAAGATGTTTTGGCTTTTTGCTGTTGTGCAACATCATGGGGTGCAGAGACCAGATAACAGCTGATCTCCTCACAGAACCTCAGTAGGATTATTGAGTGGTTGCTTTCAATTTGTTCTCAGCAAACATAAAAATGTGATTTCTGTAAGCCATGCAATGACCCATAAGAAGAAGATTCTCTATTTTAAAGGTGGGGGGGCATTGAAGGGGGGAACTCCTGAGGACCTTCTCTGACTCTGGTGTATCAGCCATCCTGTGGTCTGCTGGAGCAGCATCACAGAGAGGGAGAGGAAAAGTTGGACAAAGTCATCAAGAAGTCCAGCTCTGTCCTGGGCTGGTTTCTGGACTCAGTGCTGGAGGCAGGACTAGACCATGAGTCCCACTCCCTGCAGGACGCCCTGTCTGCTCTGGAGAGACAGACTGATCCATCCTGGCTGTGTAAAGGAGAGATACCGCAGGTCTCTCCTCCCGCTGCTGTCACACTTTACAAAGAACACGTAAACTGTCTTTACATGTTTATGTACATATTTATATACTGTACATACTCACCCTGGCAGACCAGATACTGGACATATTATTGTGTGTGTGTGTGTTTGTGTGTGTGTGTGTTCTTGTTTGACATCACCTGTGTGCTTCTGCTTCTTGCACCTGTACTGTTTGCAATTTCAGCTGCTCATTTTTATTATTGATTCATTTCAGTGAGCAGCACTTTAGTTATTCAGTGTTGTTAAAGCAAAACATGGTGATGGATGAAGCTTTACTGATGTCTTTAAGGCTAACTGGGAGGTTTGGCTGGATGGTGGAATCTTCACCTGGTTCTTGTCTTTGCTTACTTAGATGTGCAGAAGGTAATAAGTTAAAGAAAGAAAGAAAGAAAGAAAGAGAAAACTGGCATTTGTGTTTGTATTGCTTCAGAGTATTTGTTCAGTTTGAATCAGTTTATCTGAAATTAAAGCAGAAAATAATCATCTGACTGATCCGACACTGAATACATAAATCGGTCTGACTCACTCAGCTTCACTGATAATCTGTTGTAACAGTCATAGTGTAACCAATTCAATTCAGCTTTATTTGTACAGCAGCAATTCACAAAGACAATTAATTAAAAGATACAGTCCAATGCAGTCCAATTAACTGTAGTCCAGTTATAATCCAATTAAAACAAATAGATTATAAGATCCACTTAGTCCAGTTTATACCAACTATGTCCAAATAAACCAGTTCAGACCGAGCTGAGGAACCCAACGGATTGGATCAGAACTTCTCTTTGATTCAGTCCGCCATCATGAGCGGCACGAGGAGACAGTGGAGAGGAAAATCTCAATCAGGACCAGAACCAGGGAGGAAAATCTCAATCAGGACCAGAACCAGGGAGGATGGTCATCTTCCTGGACCGGTTAGGAGTGGAGAGGACAGGAAAGAGGGGTCAACCAGCAGCAAAACTCTAACCAGGGATTCCAGCTGAGAAAGAAGAAGAGAAACACAAATGGATGGGAGGAGAGCAGAGAGGAGCCCAGTGCATCATGGGACGTCCCCCAGCAGCCTCGGCCAAGCCAGAACTAATATAAGATTTATCAGAAAGGAAAGTTTGAAGATGGTCTTATTGTCATCTTCATGACAATACATATTTTTTTTATTAAAGTTTCTTTATCTTGTAATATAATGGAGACAGAAAAAAATACAGAAATTCACACAAAATGAGAAGGAAGTAACCAGAAAGACTCAAAGTCTGCATACGACTCCAAAGAGAGCCTTTTAGTTTGGGTCTCACTCTCATGAGGTCAGCACCTTTAAGACATCTCTGAGGGACCCATAATCCCTACATGAGGCTACCATTACTCACCGTTCCTCAAGACTCCATACAGCACTGAACAAATGCTCCACAGCACACACACACACACACACACACACACACACACACACACACACACACAGTTGAGTCCAGATTTCTGATTGTATTTTTATTAACACCCAGCATGTGAACATTTACCCAGATCTTCATGGGTTTGGGCTCATTTCAGTCAGTCAAATTAACCCAACTTTATCTCCAGATTTTAACGAGTTTCGGGTATGTGGTCCATTTTCCTCCTGGTGGGGAGGGGGCGTTCTTTTTTCAGCTGTGCTGAAACTGTAGCCCCTGTATGAGGTGTGCTAACTTTAGCCTCACATCACAGCTGGTTATTATCCTGCACAAAAACACGAGTAGTTTCACATTTCTGCCAGAGTCTATGTAGCAGCTCTCATTATGCTGAGTTGCAAATTCTGTTGTGATTGTGACACATTGGTAGTGCATGTGCTTATTATTCACTTTGTTTATTTTTTTTTTCAGAGATTTGAGTCTGGTGTACTGTTCTGGAAAATTCTAAAGTGATTCCAGTTAGAAAAAAGTTGTTCTTCTCATAAAGAAAAAACTAAATCATAACAAGCTTCATGCAGCAGACACACTCCAATCAGGTCATGTTAACATCTACATGCTCATTTTCCCTCATTCCTATAAGCTGGCACACACACACACACACACACACACACACACACACACACACACACACACACACACACACACACACACACTCACATCAGAAACTCTTCTCTCTTACTTTTGACTGATTCGCTGCCACAATCCAAGCTAAAAAACAAAACCTCTCATGACTCTTCATCTGCACTGTTTAGACAAGCTGCTCACAGTTTACGTTCATTTTTCAGACCAAGGATAAAATAAATACAAAAAAGACAAACAGCTTTAAATAATCCCTGTTAAAAGGCTAAATTAGACTCATCACATAAAGATGAATTAATCCAGATTATCTTGAGTTTACACCTTCCATCTCCCAGAAGTCTGACCCAACAGCTTCCTGTGAAAGTGGGTCTGAGTGGGGAGTTTATATTCCTGCTGCTGTGGTTAAAAGTCGCAATGTTTCAGGCGCACGAGGCTCGTGCACATTTACACTTGACCAACTTGTGGCCTAAACCTCAAAGTGACTCTAACCGCTCTGACAGGATGTTTTTAATCCATAAAACACACAAACAGATTAGAATCCTAAACCATGATGTGTCCTGCTTGTGTTCAGTCCTGATCAATCCAGGGCGAGGTGATGGCCGCACAAACAAACCGATTCATTCTGTTTCCTTATGTCTCTATAAAAATATCAATGCAGAGAGAAAAAATAGATTCCAGAGAGAGTTTTAAACTCAGAATGTGTAGTCACAGAAAGCTGGATGGAGGCTGTTTTCACCATGAGGACCTTTTACTTTGCTCATTTGGGTTTTTGCCAACACAAGCATATCATCTGTGGTGCAGAAGACACTTATTCTGCATCTGCTGCACAATTAGCTGCTACGCTCTTCTCCTTTTAATCCAAAATTTATAAAGAATAAGCAACATTTATGCAGCTACATTTCTAATAAAGTACTTGGCCCTGAATGGTGATGCGTCTCGTTGATCCAATAGGAAAAGATCTAAAGTCAATAAAATCAAAATTTCCCCTGAGTCAGAGTCTCCTCAGGCCACTGAAGCAGGCAATAAATGAATAAAAGAATAAATCTGTAGTAAAAACACTGAGCAAACCGTTTCTAAACTGGTTTCTAGGGAACGGAAAATCAAAGGTGGAGTGTTTAATTTCAATGTGCATTCATGAATTTATATCTTTTAGTGAAAGATCTACTAGTTATCTTCAAGAGAAAGGAGGAAAGCACTGGTCAGAAATGGGATGCAGGATCTAAAATCTGGTTCCCTCCTCTGGGACGTATTCCCGGAACATGAGCTCTGCTAAGTTTTCCTTTAACTTTCCTGAAAAACACAGTTTCCCTCACTGCCAGGGCACACGAGAGTGATGAGAGAAGGCCAGACTCTATTAAGATCTGTTTTTCCATCCAGGATCCTGAACGGAGACCCACCTCCATGGGCCTCCAGAGTTCAAACCTACTACTACAACCAAACTAAATAAGCCAGCTCCAAGTACCCACTTCTAACTACAACCAGATGTCTGCCTTCTGCTAATAACCAGAGAAAACACACACCTTTCATACGATTGGTGCAGCGGTCGCCCCAGCTGATCAGTGGAAGCTGTCATCCAGAAACCAGATGTGCAGACTGCGTGTAGAAATTATGCTCAGAGCCTGAGGCAGTGGTGGAGCGCTGCTGGTGACACCAACACAAAGACCAGGCCAAACCCTTCAAGATGCACTCAAACAACCATTACAGAAAATGTTCATATATAGATACATATACATATGTACAAGAAAAGCCAGGATTCCTACATAAACTGGTTATAAAGTACAGTTTGATCTCAATTAAAATCACAATAATTAACAAAAACAGTTTTTTTTAATTAATATCACATAAACAATGTAAAGTGTGTGAGAGATGTGGAATGACCACATGAGTTTCCCCTGATATCACACAGACAATGATATGTTTTTACTGAACCCAACATGTAGCATTAACAGTTTAGGGTGGAAAAAGTGTGCTAATGACTTCTCCAAGAGCTAATAAGTCAGGAGGCAGCCAACCTAGAGTCTAATCAGTGTAATCAGGTTG
Source organism: Melanotaenia boesemani (assembly GCF_017639745.1). NCBI lineage: Eukaryota > Metazoa > Chordata > Actinopteri > Atheriniformes > Melanotaeniidae > Melanotaenia > Melanotaenia boesemani. Next base: position 31,704,318 of record NC_055695.1, on the reverse strand, counting down.
GAGGTGTTGGTTAAAGCTTCCCTGCCCTCTAAAGAACACACACCGTTTTCTCAAGAAGCATTGCCTGATGTAAACCACGCCTCACACAGGAGCTCCCAGAAGACCTACGATGGAAAATAGCTGACTTGCATGAAGCTGTTTCAGGGTTACAAAAATACCCCTAAAAACCTTGATGCTCTTCAGTCCAGGCTGTGAAGTGTGGTGTAGAGGGCTCCATGGTGTGCCGCTCCATGGTCTGGGTGGATTGCTATTATCAACATAAAAATGAATTCATAAATTTATTGAGATATTTAGCAGGAGATTTTAAAGCCATCTGTCCACCAGCTAAAGCTCAGCAGAGAACAGGTGATGCAGGACAACAAAAAATCAACAACAGAAACAGCCTTCTGTAGCAGCCCAGTCAGAGTCCTGATCCTCATCCTGACGGAGATGCTGTGCTATGGCCTCCAGACAGCGATTCACACCAACATCCCAACACTAACGCTGAACTGAAACAGTTTTATTAAGCGTAAAGGTAAAAAATTCCTCCTGATTGTTCTGCAGGTCTGTTCCAGAACGCAGGTTCAATTAACGGAGTCTAAAAGGAAACTCTGTCGTAACTTGCTCTGAGCTGCGTTTTAGGTTCCAGAGGCCTCATTCATGAAGCTGGTGTAGGTAGAAAAACCGGCGTACGCCAAATATAGTTGACTTTTGGGATTTATGAAAAACAAACTTGACAGGAGAATGTTCCTACCTCCACACAAACTCTGACCCAGGCGTATGCACAAAATCTGGGAAAACGGATAACTGCAACACCAACAGTACAGAAATGACGAGGTGGAGAGTCTGCTGCCAACATTTACCAGTCGGTAAAAGAAAATGCGAAAAGAAAGCTTTGGTCATTTATTCTGAGATCCAGCAGAGTGGAACAGACTGGAGGTCTAGAAATGATGCAATGCTTATGAAACAGACAAGAGGTGGATTTCCTTTATTTATTTATTCTAACACAATGGTTTTTATAATTATTGTCCCAATTTCCGTCAAGATGGTCGCTATTTCCTGCATTTCCTTGGCCACCTGGTTAACAGCAGTGATGGTGTCCCTCTGCACCAGGACTTCCTCTGAGGACAGGGCTGCCGTTGGTGCTGGGTGGAGCCTCTGGCCTCACCCTCTCCAATCACAGCTGCAGCACAGCCGACCCAGTTGGAACACCCAGGAACTAGAAAGAAATATTATTTAACACAAAATAAAATGCTACCAATCTCAGATGTATCTGTACATATTTATTTTATACATTAAAACTACCTTACTGTCATTTAGCAGACGCTTTTCTCCAAAACGACTTACAGTGGGCTGTAGTGTCTTGCCTAAGGCCCCAGCTGGAAGGTGTTACTGTTCACCCCTGTGGGATTCGAACTTCGAACTCCTGCATGACAGACAGATGATCTACTGGCTGAGATAACCAGCCGTACAATCTGATGCCTCTAGCGTGTCTTGTTCTGACACTGGATCACAGCATCAGCCATATGCTGCCACTATTCTGCCTTTCTGACACAGTAATGCCCACGTCGTCACCAATTAAACATTTTTATGTTTCTTGATGTGGTCCATCAGGATCTCTGTCTCATACCCTGAAAAATTGCACTTCTTTTCTCTTTTTCCCTCCCGAGCCGTCATGGAAATGATGTGATGAATATGTATTACAGGCGTTCACCTGACCTTTTATAGCCACCATGTGGGTGGGGCAAGGCGTTCCCTCACCGCCACCCGGTTAAGAGTTGATTCTGATTTATAAACGGAAACAGGCGTAGGATGTGCATGCGCACGCTTTAATAAATCTGAAAGTTTTTGTGCGCATTTCCTTTTTGTACCGCAGGCGCAACCTGTAGTGTGATTTGCTATGCACAGTTTGATAAATGAGGCCCCAGATCAGCTCCTATGAGTTGGATCAATAAACTCTGAACCCAGAGTTGGAAACCACACTAAAAGAAAACATCAAAAACATGGAGCCCTGATATCTTGATTCACCATGGCAACCGCTGACAAAGTGTGCCAGGTATTTCACCCCATTGGATGGAGAGGTTAAGAGGTTTTTACACAAGTGTATGAGGAAGACAGAGAGGTTTTCCAAAATGCATTTAATTTTATTTAAAATGGAGCATGTAGGTTAAAAAAAAATGGTGCATCTGCGTTTTACTCAGGCTCAAGCCCACTGGGGGAAAACACACATGGAGAGAAATAAAGATGAAGAATAAAACATGTTTCAGAAAGAAAATCAATACATAATGCTCAGTTTATTCACAGGGTGAACGTAAAGATGCTAAAATATTAATTAACTTTGAAACTTGTGTTTCCTTTAACAATACAATACATCCAGGTGGAACTCGTAAGGATCTGTGGAGTGAACAACACAGCTAAACATGTGGATAGTGCCCCCCAAAAATGTGGTTAGGCTGGGGTCTAAAAGTTGAAGGTTTAGATGAAGCTGTTACTCTGGTTAACTGTACAGGACAGAGACGTCTCTACAGCTGCTGTAGATGAGACAACATCAACAGTAGGAAGGATTTTCTCTCTTATAGAAAGACATGAAACTAAAAAACATTTGCACAGCATTGCAGATTACAGGCAGCTAACCAGAGATAAACAAAAACACGAAGAACATCTGGGCTACAGACCCTTCCAGGGTTCGAACTATTCATTGTTTTGTCCAAGTGTATTTGGACATGCTGGAGGAAGGGCCTGGGTTAGGGACCAATCATCCACCTGCATAAGATTGTCCCCAAATTGCTCCATTAATCAACAAAACTGGTAAAATGTTTTGAAATGGCAGGAAAAACTGAGGACTTGTTTTAGAGTCCAGGCTTTGGTTTTGGACCCGGCATCTTGGGGATGTTGCCTCAGATTTTGATCTTGACTCAGAATCTGGAGCTTGGACTTCTAAGTGTTGACTTATTGAGTCTTGTTGGCCAGGACTCAAGATCTATTTGTCTCTGCTTGAGACATGTTGGTCTTAAATGTGAGATTATTTGTCCTGACCTGAGAGGGAATTTCTTGGTCCTGATGGCGGTTTGTTGAGCAGTTGGTCTTGACTTTGGGAGTTGTTCGCATGGACCTGATTGGTCTTCTTTGTTTTTGACTTTAGGTTTAGTTCTCTTTATTTAGATTTTTATCACAAATTATTGTGCCTGGATAGGAACTTGTTGCTTTTGACTACTTGGAACCTCATTTGTGATTTATTGGGCTGAACTTGATTCTGATCAATAACCCACAAATCTTCACAGCAAATGTGCTCATCTTTATTTAGGACCTGTGATTTAGCAACCTCATAGCCAGGCATATTCTCTGCCTTAGAGAATGATTCATCACTGGGGGAAATTTATGTGGAAATCTGTGTGTTATGCAGGAAAAAGAAATAAAGAATCTCTTGTTTCTTATTGGTATTAAAGCCAGTTGGTGATAGCCATTAGCAAAACAAACCTTAAAGTTGGAGTCACAATCAGCCTCAGAAAGCAGAGCTGACATCTGTTTTCAGGGTAGCTCAAGGACAAATATGGAGCATTTTTTCTAATCTCGGTCACGCGACTGACAGAGAAAAATAACAGAGTACAATAGTGAAGGTATCCTTTAAAGGGGCCTTTATGTTGGCTTGGCTGAACTAAGTTCCACAGACACATCACTGTAAAGACTCCCTGGGGACTTCTCATCTCTTCTCGTAATCTTAGTAACAGGCACTTCCACGCAGCCCAGTCATGGTTAGGTCAGACCTGAATATGGTTTTTGTCTCTTCAACTTTCCTCCTCCTACTATCACAAGCTCTTTTTAAATCAAGCATTTAAATATTCCTGATGTTAGCCGTGCAGTTTGTAAATCTTCCAAGGATCAATTATGCCCTGCAGGCAGCAATGATTACTCCAACAGCCCAACACAGGAGCCTCCAGCTCTGAAAACGAAGCACCTTTTACTTTCACTAGAGGCTGTGAGGCGTGATCGTTTATAGAAATGAAGTCCACTGATTCTTATAAAAGTCTTGCTAGCCTGATTTCTCTGGTGTAAACAGTGCTGCTCCCGCTCTGCAGATCCAGCCCTGCAGAGTCGACACCCTATATGGTCAGCATAGTAAAAACACTCAGGGTTAGGACCTAAAACAAATTATTCACAAGGACCTCTGTTTATGGAAGTGTCAACATCTCCAGGTTTCACATTTTTGTGAAGGTTCTCGTCCTTTGTTGGGGAACCAGCTGCATGAAATTTCACAGTTAAAACACAGGAAAGAGAAACATTTTGCCCCGACGTAAGCTAGCATGTAGCTTTCAGATTTATGAGTACAACTCAATGTTATAAATCCCTTATGATCAATATGTCACAAACACAGGATTAAAGCTGACATTAATCAAGAGCGCCACACATTCCTCTGCCCCTGTGAGGCCTCCCCAGGCCACCAGATGTTGCTCACCATCAGTTTACATCAGCTGTTTGCTTTATGGCACTTTTTTCTGTAATGAAGGGAATTTATTGGCATGCTAACACCTTAGAGCTGAAATAAATCAGATGTGGATATGATGCTGAGCAGAGTACTGTGACCTTGCAGAGCAGTGCTGAGAGACCCAGACAGTGTTTGGGTTGGTCTGCTAATGCATTACACAGCTGGACCCTCCCCCACTGAAGACCAAAGCTGGTCCTGAGTAAATTGAGTTTCAGCTGTGTTAGAATAGGCCTATGCTTATAGCAGAGGTTTGTGTAATACAAATATTAATAAGAATCAAGCAGAACAGGAATACTTCAACCAATCAGAACTGCAGATGCATTCGGGACTGAGCAGGAGATCCACTGCTGGATTGGGGGTTGCCTCTAGATTTAAACGTTGTACCAGTCTGTCATGGGAAAGAAAGGCAAAGTTAGCTTACCACCAGATCCATGTTCCAATCTTCACCTATAATCATGAGCTATGGATAGAGACTGAAAGATCAGCTTCCTGGTCCAGGGATCTCTACTCAACCAGCTTTCACATATGTTTTCAGGTCTGCTCTGGTCCACCTTCATCACAGACTGGTGTGATTTGTGTAGGTGCCGAGGCCAAATCCAGCATGAGTGTGAATTTATGATATACAGAATGTTTCCATGCGCCACAGGATTTAAAGGCATAAACAGTCAACAAGCAAACTAAAACATGATGAATAAAAATATCTTAACATCACATGGTCATTGTGCATAACACTGTGCATTATGGGTAGGATGAGGGATTTTAGACCCCAAACTACACACCAATGCTGCCACATTTCATCACATCTCCTCCTCTAAAACCGCAATTATTTCTGAAAGGACACATCGATATGGGAATAGGCCAGCTTATGTAGACACACACACACACACACACACACACACACACACACACACACACACACACACACACACACACACACACACACACACACACACACACACACACACACACATATATATATATATGTATATATATATACATGAGGGAAATGGAACTTTAGATTTTAAAAGACTAAACTCTAATGTCACTAAAAGGGTTATTTTATTTCTGATTTTATGGCTCGCTGCGTTATTTTATACATGTGTGTACTTTAAATCCAAAGGAGCACTCTGAGGCATCTGAACCTCAGATGGGGAACTGTGGGTTTTCACTGGAGAAATGGATGGTCCACTCTGATTCATCAGACTCTTCTGTCCCACTGGGAAGTTTGGGGTCCATAAAGGACTTCGTCGGTGCCCAGGAGGAGCAGATTTTATCACCCCTGCGCTTCATCTCTTTCCCTGCTGCTGATCCAGAAGCTTCAGTGGTCACATGAGCCTCTTTCATGGCCACCATCAAATATTCAGCATGTATTCCTTCACATTTCTGAGACCTTTTTCTTAAACTGTTTTTAACACTTTAAACTTCGCTTTGGTTTTTCTTTATTCAGTTATCTGAAGGTGTATTAAATGCTGACAGCCAAAAACTAATAATTTACCCTAAAGGAATGAAAAAAATTCACTCCAAATGAATGCTGATGTTTTTCTTTCTTTGATAAGAATCTTTTTGAGCCAGTTTTTGTTATTTTCGTGCCTACATGGTAGTGAGCCAAGAACAGAGCCTGGTGTAAAGATCCTATCTGTACAGGGCACTCAGATTAAGAGTATTTAAGTTAAACTAATGCTGATAAAAAAATATATTTGTTGTAATGAACCAACAGGATTGAGCATGCCCTCACATCATGCCAGCATGGCTCAGGTCTGGATCCCAGACTGGAGCCTGATTTCTGCCCCTGATACACTGTGGTGCTGAGGAAATGCAGTGTGTTGTGTAAAAATGCAGACCACATGCTTATGGGACCCTCTTGGTAATAAACTGTGTGGTTAATGACGCCAGCTAACAGCTCGTGTGGTGACACCAAATCTCCGCTCCCAGGGGAAAACGTTATCACATGGGCAGCCGATGAGATTTGGGCCATGTTGTGATCAAAACTGCCTACACGCAAAAAAGCCCCCCCAACTCTTATAAAGCATATTTAGACCATTAGATTAGCTATAACTGGTAATTAAGCTGCTGGCTTCAGCCTCCCACACAGTTTCTTTGAGCTTTCTTTCTAATGTTTAACACAACAGAGCGAAGTTCTGCTCAATCTGCATCGCACTGCAAACTGAACCGGTTGTTCTAAACGGGAATTTGCATCGTTTCTGGGCCAGCTGTTTCCAGGTTGTGCTTTTGACTTAACCCTTAAAATGCCAATACATAGTTTGTTGTTTTTTTTTTTTTTAATATTTACCAGCATGTAGAAGCTGGAGCTTTTAATCCCAGATGTTTCCAGCCTCAGCTGTCAGATTATGAGGCTAAAATGATCTAAAATGATGTATGAATAGATATAGCAGCATAAAGGCCGACCAGAAGAAGAAAGCAGAATTTATTAACAGATCAACAGTGACCAAGCCTTTTCTCATCTCATCATTCTCTCAAGTCTTGGCTTTCAGGAGAAAAAATATTGGCATTGAAACAAACACACAACAGAAACTATTTCCATGTTTCCACTTTTTCCTCATTTCCAGTTATTCCTGCTACTATTTACCTGCTATCCTCACTAAACCAACTCCAGCTCAGCTGCTTTTTGGGATCAGAAACGTCTTCTTGGCTTTATTAATATGCTTGTAAGGTAAGGCCATGCCTTGTGGAGTCCCTCAGGCGTCCGACCTCTTCTGTTCAACTTGTGTATGCTCCCTTTGAGTCAAATATTACAGAACTGTAACACCAATTATCCCAGTTATGCAGATGATCCACAACTTTGAGTTGAATTCAGTTGAATTTATTTATTTTATATAATTTCATTATTATTTTTGCGCATGCTTTTAATTATGTCTATATATGTTTATCTTTCCATTTTATGTTCATTTTAGTAAGTAAAACTATTTATATAGCACCTCTCAAGATATAAAATCACAAAGTGCTTCACGAGGGCCAACAATGTAAAAACAAACAAAAAATTAATAAAAAGCAGATTTTTTAAAAAATGTGTTTGTAACTGACTTTTCAAAGCACCCACAGAGTCCACTGATCTCAAGTCCAAAAGAAGTGAGGTCCAGAGTCTGGGGACCGCTGAACAGAAAGATCTGTCACCTTTAGTTTTTAAATTTGCATGGGGCACCATCAACAGGCCCTGGTCACAGGACCTCAGGGACCTTCTAGGGAAATATGGCTTCAAAAGCCCTCTGTTATAGGCTGGTGCCTGTCCCTGAAGAGATCTCCAGGTCAGAAAGAATCTTGCACTCTGAAATAAACCGGAAGCCAGTGCAGTTGCATCAAGATTGGAGTCACACGAGAAAACGTGGAGGATTTTGTCAGAAGCCTGGCAGCAGCAATTTATAACCGTTCCAGAGAGGTTTTGCTAAGACCGGTGTGTAGACCATTGCACTAATCCAATCATGATGAAATGAAAGCATAAATAATGATTTCCAGTTCAGTTCATATGATTTTATTATCATGTTTGCACACGCTTTTAATTATGTCTTTATATGATTTTAGTTCTATTTTATATACATTTTAATGCTTCATCAACACCCTGCTGTAATTCTTTTAATGCTTTATGTAAAGCAGGGGTGCCCAAGTCCGGTCCTCGAGATCTACCATCCTGCAACTTTTAGATGCAACCCTTCTCCAACACACCTGAATCAAATGACTGGCTCGTTACCAGGCCTCTGCAGAGCTGAATGACCTGCAGATGACATCTGATTCAAGTGTGTTGGAGAAGGGTTGCATCTAAAAGTTGCAGGATGGTAGATCTCGAGGACCGAACTTGGACACCCCTGATGTAAAGCATATTAAATTGTCTTGTTCATAAACTGTGCTTGCCTTTTTCCAGCCATAGAGCAATATATTTCTTCTTTTTAGACACACATAGAACTTTCTGCTCACTGGTTGATCTTTGGCTGCTCCTGATTGGACGTTACCGTCAATCTAAGCTCTCTGATTGGTGGAAAGTCTGACAGGAAGTGGCTTCATCATCATGTCCAGGTCTAAATAGAGGTCTCGTTGCAACTTAGTAGTGATAGTGATAAATGTGATAAATAATGCTGTTATCATGGATCATTGTGGATTTACTAGATAGTTTGTGAATAAAACTACATTTACCGGCTGGATTGTAAACCTCCTGGACGGGATAGAAATATCTGGAAATCTTTAATAGATCACCTAAAGGGTAACTATCCATCACAATTTACCCCACAGAGTCACACATTACAGTTCCTGAGACACTGCTGATGATATAAGCAACATAATACTGTATAAGCAGAGTTTTAAGGGTTAAAAAGGGGGATTGCAACAGCTGTCTTCATTCTCACAGACTACTGTCACATGTGTACTCACGTTCAGTTCAGTAAACAGGATATGGTTTGGGACAGCACTCATTTAAATGAGCTCCAGAACACTGCACACAATCCGATAAAAATCAACATCTAAAGAAAACGCCTGCAGAAGTGTTCCTGGGCCACAGTTTGAAAAAGTGACATTTGTGACCCTATAAGATGAATCAGTACATGGCATCTTCCCAGCTCTCTCCCCACAGGAAGCTGTGGTCTACCTGCTCGTCCAGTAGCCACCTGCTCTTTCCTGCAGACCTGCAAAAACATCTGCAACCTGGAGAGACTTGGCTGCTTCAAGCTCGGTGAGCAGACACCAAGCCATCGAAGGGAGACGAGGAAGAAATATGGAGAAATACAGCTAGAATCACAGATGTTGTACTGCAGATGGATGCGAGCAATCCTGGAGCAAGGACAAGAGAAAAAAACTATTTAAAAAGCTCAGTGATCCAGATGTGTGGAGGAAGGGACTCCCAAGGGGGAACTCCTGGCAGAGGAGCGGCGTCTCCTCCAGACGGGACAGACAGGCATAATTCATCGTCAGTGCTGAAGACGCTTGGCTTCATTGGGTTTAGGTGAAAAGGTCACTATGGGTGTCAGATGATGAGCCACAGACATCTCCTTCAGCTGCTCACTGTCACCTTTATTGTTGTTTTCCCAACTGGAAATGCCTCCTCCTCTTGAAACCGGAGCGTTTAAGCTTAACAGCTGAAACTTTGGGCAAGTCTACCCTCCTGAAGCATGAGCCAACATTAACGGAGGCGGTTCTGGATTTGCCAAACACAACAGTGAGCCCTCAATTCTGAGACTTTTCATCTAATAAATTTACTAAGAAATACTGGCTGGAATAAAATATAGCAGCACAATGTAAGGGGAGTGTTGGCACTAAATAACAACATTCTTAACGTTAATGCACCACTGTGGTTCTATGAAAAAGTAAGTTAAAGTATTTCAGGCCTAAACATGGACAGTTCAGAACTGGTGATGAGGTCAACATTTTAAACAAATATAGTTCCTGTAATCATGATTCCAGTGACCTGGTATTATCAAGGAAGGCTCACTCATAACTCCTGCTACTAACAACGCTTTTATTCCCTAACCTTCACAGCCACTGTATGAAGGCAGCTGTGTTTCATTGGTTGAATCCCTACAAACCTCAGTGTCTGAAGCCCCACCGCTTCTTCAGCTCATGCTGGATACTTTACATAATAGTCATCATGAACACTGATATTAAAGGTTTAACAGCTGAATAATGGCAGAATAACTGCTGATCCAGCATCCATACTGTGATCTCTCCAGCCAGTAAAAGACAGTCTTATCGTGACTCTTGTATTATGTCATGCTCAGTCCCGTTCACTTCATCTTTTCTCTCTTCCTCCAAAATATTTTCTTGGATTTCTTTGATAAAATCAGTCATGATGTGCTTTTAAAACAGCTAGTGTGTTGATATCCAGTTGCTGGCGTGTGGCGTGGTGCCATAAAGTGAAACTCAGCTGTAAAGTGATGCAGCGTTCAGGAAGCAAAAGCAGTGACGTGGGATTTCTCAGCCTAGAGTAAATATGGGTGTTGATTTTCTTTGCTGGAGACAGACAGACGTAGAACTGACTGATGTAGAACTTTCAGCTTTTCTCCTGTGCTGTGGGTTAATTTAGATGATGCTGGTAATGTGTTTGCTTTCATGCTGACGCTAAAAACTGAACTGATCATGTGAAGTTAACGGGTAAAAGCCAGAGTAACAACAGTAAATCATCAAACTCCAGCTTTGAACGTCTTCATGTTCACCACTTGACCTGATGAGGTGTTTATTTTAGATGCAATGCCAGTTTTAGTAAACAACCGGATTTGTGAACTATAATAGTCATTTTTATGCTTTCTGCATTTCTGACAAATAAACTGGTTCACAAGAACAAACACAAACATTTCTGACCACTCTAGAATATGTGAAGGTCTCTGACTAGTTCAAGCTGTTCAGGTTGATCATTATGTAACAACTGTGGTGTGGTGGTGGTTGTCACTATATTCTAGTTTATTATTTGCATCTTGTTTTTATATGTATATTTTTTCAATAGTTTTGTTTGAGTAGTTTGAATTATGTCTGGTTTGTGTGTGTGTGTGTGTGTGTGTGTGTGTGTGTGTGTGTGTGCTATGTAAATTAAGCATATGAAATACATAGGATATAAATCTGCATTTTCTGAAATAATGACAGAAGCTAACAAGAAACCAGTGTGTGAAATATGGGCGGGCGTGGGACGAGGGTGGTGGGGTTTGGTGGGTTAAAAGTAGATCTACATTTCATTCCAGTATATTCCAGCAGAGACTAGAACGTCTGAACTGGTGTTCACTGGTTGAGTTTTGGTCTTTCTGTGAGTTTAATATGAGAAATGTTTTTAAGTCTTTCTTTTGTTTGTTATACCAATTAACTCTTTTTAAAAGTTCATATCTTTTCAAATTCATATATAATATCCTTTCAAATCTGTAGACAGACTTGTTTTTACACTGAAAATAGCTCAAAGTTGATTTTTAGGGGTTTCCAGACATCCGAGAATCCCTTCCTTTCACACACTGATTCTAAGCAAAGTTTACAATGATTCTGATGGATGTTGCAGTTAGTGACATTTATCGATTGGCCACCCCGTTACAAATGTTCCAGGATTCGCCACTCCACCAGGAAATGATAAATCAATGGGTCTTGAACAGAAATAGGAAATTAAGCCTTGTCTGGGGAAGCTCTGCCCTCTAGTGGTGATCATTTTTTAAGCCAAAACTGAAATCCCACAGCAAGGAGCTTCAGTTTATTAACATTTGTATGAGAAAATCATTGAACTGCTCAGAAACCCTGTTCCTGAGAAAAAGATTGGAATACATTTGCATATTTCTCCCTTTAAAATTAAAAATATCATAATACACCACCATGAATCAGTAGGTGTGTAAGGCTGAAGACAGGCTGTGTGATACTTGCACTGCATCATAAACAGGCGTTCATTAACAGCTGATGCAACCACTTTGGTGTGTGCTGTCGTCGGGTAAATCAGTAATCCTGATCTCTTTTAGGATGAGAAGACCATCCAGACTTTTATCAGCCACTTGTCCAAAAACAAGTCTCTATGACGGTATTTCCTTGTATCAAATCCCTTGTAACAGGGACATTTTAGAACAACATTTACTGCTTTCAAGCTGCATTCCACATGAAGAGAAGGGAGTTCATCGCTCCCATCGACCTGGAGTTTTTACGCCAGGGTGCATTCTGTTTTAAAGGCTTGTGGTCACTTTTTTCTTTGTTTTCCTTTAATTTGGGAACAAATTGTATTCAAGTCTGGCTGCATAAGGAAGGAAAGCGGAAAGAAGGAAATAAACTTATTTCTTCTCAGGTTTTCTTGTTATTTCCCTCAGTTTTCTCTGAAGCCTGCAGGAGATGTAGTGTTTCTGTCCGGTCAGCTGTGCCTTGCTTCAACTCCATGAAGTGGAATTTCATTAATCAGCACCTCAAATGATCTAATAACTCTTAATAAAACAACAGCTGGCAGTCAGTATTCAGCAGCAGAATGAAAGGTCAGGAAGGAGCAGAGTTCATGTTCCAGCACTAACAAACCTGTGTCCGTTTATTAATCATTTAAATCTGTGCTTCACTTGTCCCCATTTGCACAGAGAAAAGCTTCTAGTGATAGCAACTGGTACAAAGACTGGTTTCTGCTGCTGCCTGAGTTGTGTGCATTGGCACTGCAGAGAGTCGAGGCAACTGTAGAGGCAGAAAACATTTGTGTTGGACTGGAACCAGCAGAAGGTTGCGCAACACTGAGCTGAACACACTGTGCAATATCTGCTGTGGGGAGGGAAAGAGGCAGCAGACAAACTGTCAGACTGAAGACAGTATCCCAGAGGACGAGCACTCAAAATCCACCTGGAACTGAGGGCGATGAGAGGAGTGTGTGTGCACATGTGCACAAGAGGAAAAGAAAACTCATCAGGAGGTGAAGCTGCAACGATGAGCTCATTTTCAGCTCTGCCAGGATGAGCTGTGAGATGAGATAAGACACACATCATATTTCTTTTTAGGCTGTAATCACAGCAAAATGCAGGTGTCTTTACACAGAAAATCTGGAGGATCTGACATGCTTTTTGTCTTCAACATTATTTGTTTTTGTCTTGTTTATTCCTCAGAATAAACAAGGCCAAAGGCAGGTTTTCAGTCCGATCAATACACAGTCAGCACAGCATCAAAAATAACAGCCCTGTATGAGGAGAACTCTTAACTTAAATAATGTGCGGTAGAGAAAAGATTCTGCAGAAACATGAAATTATTTCTATCACTAATAAACCAGAGCAGCATTTGCCCTGCAGACACACAGCATACTTTACATTTATATGGACAGAAATAGGATTTCCACTAAACATAGTAGAGAAAAGAATGTTATAGTATAGTAAGAGAAAAGTTCAAGGAGAAAATACACAACCCCGAGTACACAGCGCTGTCAACAAACACTGGACAGATTCAGTCTGCAAACAAGCCTGCATCTGTGCCCTTTTCTTGATTTTAATTGTCACCCCAGACCTCTACCACCTCATCACTCTAGCTTAACCTCTTTCTCTCCCATTTCCTTTCACTTTTCATGTACAAGTTCCCTCTTCTTCATCTTCTGTTTTCAGCATCTGCTGTTTAAAAAGATACAAATACATTTATTGGACAAAAACTGAACAATAATGCTGAAACTTTGTGAAAAACTAAATAAATTATAATAAAAACACTATTTCAACTTCCATTAGACCTAAGGAGGCATATCTGATTAGCAACCAGGTGCTAACAATCAGATACACTCGATTAACTTATCATGAAAACAAAAGTTTAGGCATTTTGCTGCTCTGCGGCATTCAGGTGTGTGTAACACAATGAGTTGGAAAGACATCAGCAATAATCTCACAGAAACAACTGTTGCTGCTCATCCATCTGGAAAGGTGCCAAAGAAAAGAATAAAGTGTCCATCATTCTAATTCAGCTGCGATAAAGATGACTGACAAGTGGAAAACAACCAAGACAGATACCAGTCTTACCAGAGGCAGATGTCCCTGCAAGTCCCAGCCCAAAGTCAGACTGTGCAATGGTCAGAGAAACTGTAAAAACAAAGAAAAAAGCCCAAGAGCCACATCTCAGACTCTCCAGGTTAGCAGGTTAAATGTTAACGTTCATGACAGGCAGGTAGAAAATAGCTTGTTTGTGAAAGTTGCAGAGGAAACCCTTCCCACACTTCCCCATGGCAGCACGGCTTAAGGTTGGCAAAGCTGCATCTGAACAAACCACAATACTTCTGGAACAATGTCCTTTAGACAGACCAGACCAAAGAGGAGATTGCCAGAATGCACAAAAAACACAAACTTCTCATACAACGATCCGCATGGAGGGTGGAGGATGATGATCTGGGCCTGGACACCTTTCAATCCCTGTGTGGACCATGAACTCCTCTGGATACCAAAGTGTCCTAGAGTCATTAGTGAGTCCATCTGTCTGACTGTCTGACAGTTAAAACTTGGTCCAAACCGGCTTATAGAACCAGAAACAGCAAAAGGACTGAAAAACAAAGGAATCACGTTGTTGCGGTAGCCCAGGACAAGTCCAGAGCCCTGCGATGGGACATGAACAGAACTGAGCTTAAACCTGAACAAACAGAAGCACCGGTATGAAGAAGAGCTAAAGACGATATGACTGAACGGATAACATTCAACATATCTATATGTATATGTATATGTATATATATATATATATATGTATATATATATATATATATATGTATGTATAGTTCATTTTTGTGTGGTAATTTATGATTTTAGGTCCGATCTTGTTTCTAAAGCAGGACATTGAGAGCGCCATGATGCTAAATATTCAGATTTCTACGTGTTATTTCAGCTTGTTAGCATTAAAGTGTATTTGTCAGGTTTCTACTGAGTGGAGGGGTCAGTGAAGTGGATTTGTTCATCTGCAGCGCCCTCTGCTGGACGTAAAATGTACCTGAAGAACTGCAGGATGACAGAAAATGTCTCTGCAGCTGCAAATGAAGCTTGATGGGGATTTTTGGTGCCAGTTTAAGACAAATAAAGAAGATCTTGAAGAGAAATGTCAGGTTAAAAAGAAAAAGATGCATCTGAAGCTGAACTTGACTGAACCCCTCCAGCACAGACACTTTCTGCAGTGAGATGGACGAGTGTGGAGCCAACGTCATCATTCCTCTGTATTATGACCCAGTCTGGAGGACGGAAGCACATTTCCTTCAGCATCTGGATGTTCAGGATGCTGCTCGGCTCTCTGTGTGCGCCAATCATAGCAAAGTTTGGGGGAAACAACTGGCCGAGGCCTCAGAGAGAAACATAATCACATCGTCTGCTGCCACTCTTCCGCCAAAAACAAGAGAAACTGCTGCTCGACTGCTGTGTGGAAAACCAGGAGAAATCATTCATGATCCTGAAAGTGACACAGAGCAGCCGGCTGGACGTCAACGTCTGCAAACGTCCAGGTTTCAGAGGACAGATGATCACGAGCAACAACCCACTCAGTCATGGTGAGACGAGAGCGCAGACACACTCAGCTGACTGTTAACGTTTCTGTGGGGGAATCATCAAACTGGTCCCATTGCTTCATCTCCCCCGGCTGAGTTCCCCTTATAGACGTTTGTTTCTCCAATAAAATGAAAGAGTTGCAGCAGTAAATAATGCAGCTGCATGAAAGCTCAAACACTGTCAATCAATTATCCCACTAGTGGAAAACTTTACAGACGAGCCTCGTTTGTCTTGTGTGATTACTAACCCGCACGTGTTCTGGTGGTGGGTGGAGGTCCAGACCAGCCGAAGCAGTGGTTCTGATGAGCTTTCTGTTCTCCAAACCAGCATCTGCTCTTCTTTCATGCATTAACCTGACAACAAAGCCGAGGTCATCCTCTATTCTCTCTATGGAAAAATCACACCAGTCAAAATGGGCTTTATTGAAATAATGAACACACACACACACACACACACACACACACACACACACACACACACACACACACACACACACACACACACACACACACACACACACACACAGAGAGTTCTCTGCTTTGAAGAGAACAAACACATTGGTAAAACTTTAAGCTTTCCCTTTAATTCTCTTCCTCAGATATGTTGAGAAACAGACTCCAAAGAGCTCTTCGTCTCCAGCGTAGCAAACTAATCAGCCCGTGTTACTCGCCCGGGGTCTCCCCGTCTTTATTAGCAGCATTCAGACCCCCAAAGTGAAGCAACATGAAAGAGAAAGCAGAGCACTGAAAAGATGGCTGGTGTCAATCTGACTCGCTTTAATGTCTTTACACACAGATCAATTTCTGAACTCCAGGAGGCCAACATTGTCAGACATGAATAATTTAATAATAACCTTAAACTATGCCTTTATTGTCTCTTTAATATTGTTTTTCTGTGTAAAACAGACATGATTGGAATCAGAGCAGAACTGAATAAATAAATTCTCCCTCCGACCCTCATCTGTTCACAGAAACATGGAAGAAACAGGAAAAGACTCAACCTATAATGTCTACATGTTTTAATGGCTTTGTAGCAGCTTTTTAAGCATTTTAAATGAACTTGGCGTTCTAGCTCAGATTCCTGATTCAGCCCTTTAAACCAGTGTGAGACCAGCAGCTCTGCGCTCTGCCACAACTCAGAGCTGTTTGAGATCTCACAGAAACATTAGGATGTGAATATCTTAGATCCACACTTGGCTCATCAATGAATTATGGCCCACACTTTCCAGAAGATACCACCATGTGAGATGTGCTTAGCCAATGAAAAATTACATCAACATCAAAGACGGCTTCTTAAAAGAGAAAGTTTAGAAGGATTAATATTTGATCATTCTCAAACCCTGCGTAAGCACACATGCAACGAGTGCCTCTTAATCTCTTAAGAATATTAAAAGCTCTAATATGCCGTATTTACTGGTATTAGAGATTAAAACTGAATATAATATGCATTTAAAAATCGCTTTGCATATCAAATTACAATATGTGAGCAATAGTTTAATGGTATTTAAGAGGAGTCTTTTTAAATGGCACAAAATAGATAGTTTCTGTCGGGTACTGGTTTCTATCAGGAACTGGTTTCTATCAGGACATGACTTCTATCAGGAGATATGTGTGTATTCGGATGAACCGGATGCTGGAGCTGTTACTTGAAATTTCCTTGGAGGTGCCATGCTTCATCTCACACTGATGTGTTCACAATTATATCAGTCTCTGGGGGTTTAGTGGATATACTGAGCCAACACATAGGGGACAAACAACCATTCACACACACGCACACACACACACACACACACACACACACACACACACACCCACACCCACACACACACACACACACACACACACACACACACACACACACACACTCCTAGGGAGAATTTAGAGTTATCAATTAAGCTAACATGCATGTCTTTGGACGGTGGGAGGAAGCCGGAGTAACCGGAGAGAACCCACGCATACACGGGGAGAACATGGAAACCACACACAGAAAGGCCACCGCCCTCAAGGTTCGAACCTCCCCCCAGCCGAGATTCGAACCGGCGACCTTCTTGCTGTGAGGCTGCAGTGCTAACCACCACATATAATATAATATAATATAATATAATATAATATAATATAATATAATATAATATAATATAATATAATATAAATGTATATATATATATATATATATATATATTACATGGTACTTCAGAAATGAATGTAGATGTGTTAGATCAGATTATTACAGTAATCTGATTACTCCCAGATAACTGATTTTGATTGTTAACAACATGCACTCAGTGTTTTATATATATATAAAAGTTATCTATTAAAAAAGAAATAGGTAATGTTACATAATTAGCTGTAAATGAATCAATATTGAATCAAATCGGATTTAATTGAAATAAAAAAGTATAAAAAAGTAGATGGCATTCTCCCTTTCCAAAAAGTGATTGACTGTTTTACATAAGTTGTCCAAGTCATGCAGCCTTTGACCTAAAATGTCCTGACATTCAAATCAGTGGCCCATAGTGAAGGAGAAACTCCCTCTGGACCACTGACAGCTCCAGAGCTTTTCATCTGGTATTCTGAGGGTTTGCTGAATAAGATCAACATTAGCTAGTGTGTTTGTGTCATCCTGCCAGCAGAGTCACTTCATAGCTGAGCAGAAGGACCAGGGTAGAAACTGGACCCAGGCAAACAGCTCAGTGCAGACGATGAAGGTCAAACACTCATCCCAGTGAGCTCCACTGAAGGAAACTTTCCACGTGAAGGCCTGGTCCTTCACACCTGACTGGTGGAGCCTGGTTATGTT
This sequence comes from Melanotaenia boesemani, assembly GCF_017639745.1. NCBI lineage: Eukaryota > Metazoa > Chordata > Actinopteri > Atheriniformes > Melanotaeniidae > Melanotaenia > Melanotaenia boesemani. Next base: position 31,686,147 of record NC_055695.1, on the reverse strand, counting down.
CTGGATTCGGTCTTCAGAGACTGTTGGAGTGTTTGCGCCCTCTGCTGGCGGCTCTGCTTCAGGACTGACTGAATGTGTCTGAACAGAAAACAGGCTGATGAGATTCACAGCTTTATTTAAAAAATAAAAACTGGATGCAAGTTTTACATGAGCCATATTTTTCCTTAAATCTTACAAATCTGTACAGATTAATTATGAGAATGAGAAAAAAATCAGGAGTGCAGACTATAGCACCTGCATGAAAAATATTTTTATCTGCTTGTTGCAAAATGTAAGAATGAAAAATCTACCTGTTAAAATTAATTGAAGCATTTTGTAACTAACTCACTCATGACCAACGTTTTATCCTTTAAATTAGGACACAAAGTACTTCACGTCAGAGATTTTATTAAATAAAATCTGAACGGAAATGTTTATAAGTTTGTTCAGATTTTATTTGATAAAATCTCTGACGTGAAGTAGGTGAATGTTGGTGTGACACAGCAGCAGTCACACCAACGTAGGCAATGACAGCAAAGACATCTCATGAAACAAATGACCAAGTCATCAAAACTTTGAATGTCACAGAATAAAAGATATTTATTTTATTTTATTATTTATCTTTATTTATATTTGTTATTAATTTATTCAACATTTAATTGTATTTCATTATTACTAATATTTTTCTTTTTGAAAGTTTTTACAGACATGTTCCTGTTTTTATTTTGTAAATCATAAATAAATTTAGGTGTTCAGGAGTTAACTGAGTTATTATGAGGGTCAGGTTTGGGAATCACTGCTCTACAACACAGTGAGGAAACAACAGAGTTCAGCCAGAGGCTTCTTTCAAATTCAGCTTTATTTGATCGGCACCAGTTCACAAAAAGACTCATGTCAGGGCATTTACAATTCAACCCAGTTCTTTGTGATCCAATCAGTATTCATACAAGCCAAGTCATAATAAACTAGACCTCCACCAAGCCAGTGTGCAGCACTTTGGTCAGCTGTGATGTTTTTTAAAGTGCATTAGGAATAAAATGGTATGGTATGTAATAGTTTTAATGCTAATGATTGTAGGTATTATTATTTAGTTAGAAGCTTTAATGGCCAAATTATGCCTATCTTATGCCTATGCCTATTCCAGACAAAACAACGCAGTCGACTACATTACCGGCTTCAAGCCGGAGGTAATAATAGCCTAGCTAAGGGAACCATGGACTGCATCGAATCTTGACTTTGATTCAACCCCCCATCCTGAGCTGCATGGGGTGGTGGGTGACTGTGGAAAGGAAAAACCTCCAGCACAACCCGGGTCTGGAAGGGCGTCTGCCTCGACTGGTTTGGGTGGAGAGGAAAGAGAAACCAACAGACTGCAACTGTTATCCAGCAAGACCTGCTGAGAGAGGAGAATTACAAGTTAATGAGAGATGAAATGAAAAGGAAGAGCTCAGTGCATCACGTCCCTCAGCAGTCTAAGCCTATGGCAGCATGACTAAGGGACCACACCTACCTATAAGATTTGTCAGAAAGGAAGGTTTTTAGCCTGATCTCAACGGTAGAGAGGGTGTCTGCCTCCTGGACCCAAACTAGGAGCTGGTTCCATAAGAGACGAGCCTGATAGCCAAAGGCTCCGCCTCCCATCCAACTCTTAGAGACTCTGGACGAAGTCGGTTCTTCAGGTCCACTGTAAAACAGAAAGCTACAGGAGGTCATGTAGCAACCAATGTTTGACTGGCCAATAATGTAGTAATTTTAAATGTTATAAAGCCAATAACCTAATGACTTATTCCATTTTTGGTTGGTTCTTTCATTATTAGCCTAACTTTAATAAAAAAGTCCTTTAAACTTTTAATGACTGCAGTGGGTAGTGTAATGATAAATAAATAGAACTGCATTTCTTTGAAATGAAATGTTTTTTGGAGTATTTGTGCATTTTTCTGTGAATGGCGTAGTTTTCATATCCACTCATTGTGGACATGTACTGTGCAGCATAAGCTTGTAACAGACAATTCCCAAATTATTTGCTTTACAAAATCTTTATTTAGAAAATCTTTCATTTGCTAAAGTATTTAAACTCATAATTTCATGTCAGTGTCTCTGATTTAGACTTAATTTAAGACCCAAACTAACTGGACTGGCATTATAACGGAACACAACTTCAATAAACAACATAAACAATCAACTCTAATTTACTAAAAAACTACCTTATTGTCATGTTTTATGTTATTGGTTGCTACAGGTCATTTCTGCCAGCAGGCATCATCTCAGACAAGGTACACCTTGTTTGCTTTTCAGTTTGGGATTTAGCGTTAATATGAACAGATATTAAAATAAAAATTCTGTTTTTAATCACAGATTAATTTTCTCTACAATGTGTCACAGTGAGAGAACCACAACTAAATGTTGCATCTGGCAAACATCTGTCTTCCTTACTTCAACCAAAGCTTAATTTATAATAGAAAATAAACTGAATCTACAATATCATGAAGCGGCCTGGCTCTGACCTTGAATCCAGACTGAGGTCTGGAGCCTCCTTCATTACTTTACCTGCCAGCAAAGGGAAGATATGAAGTGCTACATCTGAGTTAGCGAACAGGCTAACTGACAGACCGCCTCGTGCGCTGTGATTTAAACTGATTCTCTGCCTCTCTTTGTCAACCAGCTGCGGCGTAATGATGTAGTTTTCTGTGATGTTCCAACACCATGGCTGGAGGCAGGAGTTTAGTCAGCAGCATGCAGGATCAAGAAAAAAAGTGAGCCACTGAAAATGGAGAAAAATGGCTTGCAGTACCCCAAGGTAGGAAATAAATTGCAGGCGATAACTCGTGAAGTGAGGCACAAACAGCATAATAAATTGTTCAAGATTTTTGCTCTCATTTTGCAGAGAAAATCAAACTTTGGAGTGCGCTGCTGGCAGGCCATTAAAAGAATTACTTCATACTCAGGAAACAGAGGGGTGGTGTCAACCCCTATATCTCACATAGAAAGACGACGCGCTGCATGGAACTGCTTTGTGTTTTCTGTCATTCTGGTGAGCACAGTGATGATCAGATCGCAGCGAGGAAAGCACAAATACAGTAAGTGACTTGGAAATAGCTCAAAAGGAAACACAATCTCTGTAGTATAAGAACATAAAACCAAGAGCTAATACACACTGGCATGGTGTAGATTTATATTTATGCACAAATATTTATGTCTTACAGTTTCTCAATATATCAGCATGAATGATTAATGTTCTTCATTTCACACTTTTAATAATTAAGTAAAGATAAATAAGTCATATTATTCCCACTCTATGAATATACAACACATCTGGAGAATCTTTTTGTTGTCTACAGACTATTTTCATTGATAATGGAGCAGTATGCACAACAAGATGCATTTGCTGTAAAGCCAATAAATATTTTATACATATGAAAATGAGAATTACCACCCCAGCTACAGTGGTGATGTGCAAGTTTTCCCTTTAGTGCACCACAGCAGTGACAAGATATGACTTTATTTGTGCTAAAAGTCTGTGTTTCTGGATTGTTTGAATCATGTTCAGTGAGTTTTTTTCCCCTGACTCAGAAAAATCCTGATGATTTTCCATCTTTAGGATGGACAAGTGGAAACAACCATAGGAGACACTATTAATAATGCATGTTCAGCATGAGTTATTATTCAGCTATTTAAATGCTAACTGCTTTACTTGTGCAAGAGGGACTGGACATTAAATATAAAGCACTACCATATGTTCACCAGTCACTCATTCACTCATTTGAACAACTGTAAAACTTCACCTTGAACCCTTTCTGGACTGTTTCTTCAAGATAAAGAAGATAAAATAAACCCAACAAGAACAATGTACTCAGACTTACTGCAGCTACAAGTTTTTTTTGCCTTATAATCAAGGTCAAGGCCAGAGAGGTGGCCGCCTAAAATCTGACTGGACCTCTGTGTGCCAACCCAAGAACAAATTCAAAATAAAGAAAAACATTTTGTGTAAACTGACCTTTACCTGTACGAAATTCAGATGTCCAAGTGTCAGTGAATGCAGCATGTATGTACTTTGCACCAACAGCACCATGTTCTGGATCAGTGGTTCCCAACGTATTTTCCTCGAAGAACCCCTTCACTAAAAAGCCATGGACCCTGCCCCACCCCGTGTTAAACCATACTTGGTTTTATGCTTTCAAAAGTGAGATTCGCAACATAAATACTGTATTCTGGCTGAGTCATGTTGTTCTATAAAGCTAAAGTTAAATCAACAATATATAGCTTTACTTTTTTTTCTTAAAATAGGGACAGTGATCATAAAGGTTCTGAATGTTCAAAGCCTCAGGGACCTCCTGTACTCAAGTTGGGAAGCACTCTTCTAGATCATAATGTAAAGTTTTGATAGCACCATCTCACCAACTGCCTTGTGGGTGATAATTTGTCTGTCCAATCTGTTAGACAAAGATTTAAAAGTCAAAACTGCCAGATGTGACGAAAGTTGCAAAGTTAAACATCCAATAATCTTGAAGAATCACTGATAAAACTGCTGTTTTTCTTGTTATCATTGAAATATTAGTGATTGCGCAGCAGTGATGTAAGCAGAACAATGCAGGATTCTCCTCACTAAACATTTATATGAAAAAAAATCATCGTCTTTGCAAATTTTACTTTAATTTTCACTTCATAAGACCAATTTAGGTTGAATAATCATTTCATTTCTTAATGAAGTGAAATAATTATTAAAGCCTCATTTCTTCTCTCTCTAAAATATATAGAATGAATAGGTAGGATGATTCGCCAGTGTAAATGAATGAATGTGTCTATTCTTATATAATAAAATAGTTCACAATATTTATAATTTACAATTTCTTGGACATGCATGAAACTCTGTAAACGTTATTGATTTATTGATAACATGAAAGTCTTACAACATCACGGAGCTCCAGCTATTCTTAAACACGACCAGAGGATAGCATAGATTTATGTGAGTGTCCTCGACTCCACGTAAAACGAGCTTTTATACACAGTCTATGAAAAGGATGCTTTCGTGGTGCGCACGTGCAGAGAGTACTAGACCCACCCCAGATAGACCTATAAATATAATGTCTTTATAACGTTTTCTTATTGTTTACTGTTGGAAGAATATAGCTGTGGCCTAGTTTCAGCTATAGTAGTTTCAGTTTCTTATTAAACTAAACTAAACTAAACTAAACTAAACTAAACTAAACTAAACTAAACTAAACTCCTACTCAAAATAATGATGAATGACTTGAAAAAATTTACATTATTGAAATATTAATTGGTACAGTGGTTATGAATGTGTTATTTTTTTATTCTCATTTTAAAAAGTGGTTTAATAGAATTGTTTAGAGTCACGTGCAGTTGGTTGATGTTACAGAATGTCGCTGTGGGATGAAAACTGCACGTGAGGGTCGGTGACGCTCGTCCCCGCCTCCTCCTGCCGTGAACACCCCCTCCTCTGGACCACAGCCTAACCTGCGACAGTTTACTGGGAAATGGCGACAGTGAATCCGGGGAAGAGGCGACAGGCTCTCAGAGACAGCGGACAAAGTTGCGGGCACGTGTGAGGTAGGTGTCAGTCCCGTCAGGTGTTGCGAGCTGAACGGTTATTAGACAGAAATGTGTCCTGAACCTGATTAATGTGAAACACCGCGAGGACTGAGAGCTGCGGAAGGTGCTGCTTTTTGCTGTTGGCTGATATAAAATGACTTTCCAGCTGCGACAGAGCTCCTCTGCACTGCTAACGGAGGTGCAGAGCAGCTGAGCAGATACATACACATGAAAGCTTTATGTAGAGCAACCAGGTTAAATTAAGACGCCTTGACTTCTAAACTTTTCCGTCCCTGCACCCCCACCCGCCGCCCTCTCTTCAGTGAATGAGGGCTTTTAAATTGTTCTCCCTTCAGAAGATTGCAGTGAGTTTAGCAAACCATAGAGGCTCTGTTTGTTCTGAATTTGCACAGATGTTGAATGTCCGTTTATTAAAGTCTTAAACCAGTGAAACTGGAGCGTTATTAAAAATTATAATCTTACATTTTCATGAATTTCATGAATTCTGACAGTATGGCGTGATTCATTTACCGAGTTGTAACTCTTGTTAAATAAAAGTGTTCAACATCTGATGGAGCATAAACTCACGTCCACTTTATCAGCTCCACCTGTTCAACTGCTGTTAATACAAATATCTGATCAGCCAATCACATGGCAGCATGTTGTCATGTAGACATGGTGAAGATGACTTGCTGAAGTTCAACCTGAGCATCAGAATGAGGAAGAAAGGAGATTTAAGTGACTTTGAACATGTCATGGTTGTTGGTCTAAGTATTTCAGAAACTGCTGAACTTGTCAAAACTGGACAATAGAAGATGGAGAAACGTTGCTGCTGATGAGTCTCCATTTCAGCTCCACATTCAGATACTAGGCCTACCTGAGTATTGTTGCTGACCATGTCCATCCCTTTATGACCACAGTGGAGCATCTTCTGATGCTACTTCCAGCAGGATAATGCACCATGTCACAAAGCTCAGATCATCTCCACCTGCTTTCTAGAACATGACGATGAGTTCACTGGACTCCAGCGGCCTCCACAGCCACCAGATCTCAGTCCAGTAGAGCAGCTTTGGGATGTGGTGGAACGGGAGATTCTCATCATGGATGCAGCCGACAAACCTGCAGCAACTGTGTGATGCTGTCATGTTGATATGGAGAAAACCTCTGAGGAAGGTTTTCACCACCTGCTTTCATCTATCACACCAAGAAGTAAGGCAGTTCTAGAGGGAGAAGGGGGTCCAACCAGTTCAACCAGTTCTTCAACAACGCCCCCTCTCTCCCAACCCGCCCACCACCTATCATCATCAGCCAGCAGGAGGACACAGGCAGCGCCACAGCACCCATCACCATCACGGGTCAGCAAGTCAGCAGAGAGATGAAGCGGCTTCGCCCTGGTAAGGCAGCAGGTCCGGACAAGGTGTGCCCGAGATTACTCAAGGCCTGTGCTGCTGAGCTGGGGGATCCCCTCCAGCGGGTCTTCAACATGAGCATCAGTCTGGGGAAAGTTCCAACCCTGTGGAAGACATCCTGTCTCGTCCCAGTCCCCAAGAAGCCACACACGAGTCAACCAGAAGACTTCAGGCCGGTGGCTCTAACATCACATGTGATGAAGACCCTGGAACGGCTGATGCTCCACCACCTCAGACCCCAGGTTCAACACGCCCAGGACCCCCTGCAGTTTGCCTACCAGGCAAAGGTGGGGGTGGATGACGCCATCCTGTACCTCCTTCACCGGGCACACACTCACTTGGACAGTGGCAGCGGCGCTGTGAGGGTCATGTTCTTCGACTTCTCCAGCGCCTTCAACACCATCCAGCCCACTCTTCTGAGAGACAAGCTGCATAACATGGGAGCGGACTCACATCTGGTCTCCTGGATTGTGGACTACCTCTCAGAGAGACCACAGTACGTTAGGCTGGGTGGCTGCACATCTGACACTGTGGTCAGCAGCACCGGAGCACCACAGGGCACTGTGCTCTCCCCTGTCCTGTTCACAATCTACACATCAGACTTCCAGTATGAGTCTGAGCTCTGCCACATGCAGAAGTACTCAGACGACACTGCCATAGTTGGATGTATTAAGGATGGACAGGAGGAGGAGTACAGGAGTTTGGTGGAAGACTTTGTTGGCTGGTGCAGGGCGAACCACCTGAAGCTGAACACTTCCAAAACCAAGGAGCTGGTGGTGGACTTCAGGAGGAACAGATCAGACCTGAGGCCCGTCTCCATAGAGGGTGTGGAGGTGGAGTCGGTCAGTTCATATAAGTACCTGGGACTGCAGCTTGATGACAGACTGGACTGGTCAGAGACCATCAACGCCATCCACAAGAAAGGACAGAGCCGTCTGTACTTTCTAAGGAGGCTGAGGTCCTTCAACATCTGCAAGAAACTGCTGCTGATGTTCTACCAGACTGTGGTGGCCAGTGTCCTTTTCTATGCTGTGGTGTGTTGGGGAGGCAGCATAAAGAAAAGGGACGCAGCACGGCTGGATAGAGTGATCCGAAGGGCAGGATCTGTGGTGGGAACAGAGCTGGACTCTTTGGTCTCAGTGGCAGAAAAAAGGACCTTGGACAAGATCCTGACCATCCTGGACTCCTCCTCTCACCCTCTGCATAGAACTCTGAGCAGGCAGAGGAGTGTGTTCAGCCCCAGACTACTGTCCCTGACCTGCTCCACCAACAGACTCAAAAACTCTTTCGTACCCCGGGCCATCCGGCTGTACAACATCTCGCTGAGGGCGCAGGGGTCACAACCACAACCATAATCTGAATAGTTTTTATGGACATGTGCCTTTTTCTCATTTGGAAGCACATTTGCTCTTATCCCATTCTGTTAACACTGTCTCAGCAGTTTTTGCACATCCTGCACTTTTTCACTCATGCACCTTGTTTGGCTACCACCGTCAACATATGTACATACTTGATCACCTGTACAGTATATATGTACATAGACCATAATAATGGTCTTCTTTATCTACCGTTGCCTCTATTTAATTTTAAATTAGTCTAGTTATGCTTAAGTACTAACCCCTAATGTCAAGTACTAACCTTTAATGTATGTATATGCTACTGGATGCTTGAATTTCCCTCGGGATCAATAAAGTATCTATCTATCTATCTATCTATCTATCTTATACTAGAAGGTGGAGCTGATAAAGTGGACGGTGAATGTAACAGAGCTGTAAACATTTTGCACTGAATTGGGATATGTTTATTATAGATGTTAAAGCACCTACAACTGCATCCTGGTATTCAGGTGAGTACCAGGATGCAGGTTTTTCCCAGCAGAAAGACGAGCAGTTTTACTTCATTTAACAGCCAGTGCTTTTTAAAACTGGCTGTATAAAAGAGTACACATGAAGCAAACACCAACCTTAGCATTTTCATTTTCTGCTTAACTCTGACACTGTGTGCAGCCTGGTTGTGTAGATAGTTTTTCTGCATCACAGAAATTAGAACTGGTCCCAGTTTGCAGAGTTGGCAGGTCTCTGAAGATTTAATGGACGAGCATTCCTATAAAAACTTGAGCTGAAATGACTTTAACTGGAAGAAAGTTTGTGGCTTGAACCTGAGCCGGGGCTTTTCTGGTCTGAGTTTAGGTGCTTGTGACTGCAGGTATGACTGCGAGCTTGTGGGGTCAGCTGTCTCTTTGTGTTAGCCCCACGATGGACCGGTGACCTGCACTGGGCATCAACGCAGTGACATCTGAGGTAGGTTCAAGCCCTTGGGACCAGGATAAAGGAAGAGTTGAAAATAAGTATTTAGATAGTTTTCAGTGTCTACAGATTTGATTACAGCTGATGTGTTTAAGTAGCAGCATCCGGAGAATAAAGTTAAAACACTGAAAAAGAAGCATTTATTTTACCATGAAGTCCCCAAACATACTTCTTTTATTAAAGATGCTTGCTGTTAAGAGTTGAGTGATGCAGTTTTTCTGAACTGAATTAATTATGGATTTAGTTTATCACAATCTGGAGGTAATACTGACATTAACCATTTTTCGTCTTGTGTATCATATCTAATAAATACTGTTTCAGAGACCTTTTGAATCATTTTATGATAAAAAACTTCCAGTCCGATACTTCTGCCTCTGGTGGGTACATGTTGCACTACAAAACAATTGACATATCACAGTGTAATAAATGCTATCTAAATGATGTATTTATTTTATATGTTGTCAAAGGAACCAATCAGCACTTAAAATAGATTAAAAAAAAAATATTGGATCAAGCTTTAAAAGGTTAAGTGAAAGCACATCTAACGCAGACATATTGAACTTGATTCTTAGGATAGCCGGATCATAAGTAGCTCTCAGGATGTGAACCTCAGTCAAGTGAACTAAGAATGAATTAAATTAAGATGAGCTCTACTAACTCTGAAAGTAAAACAACTTTAATGATAACAAATGAAATCTTTTCAGAATAACAATAGGTCGTAAATAAGAACAAACTGTTGGTAAACAGTCTTTAGAGATAAAATAATTCCTTATAATTATTTTTGTCATTTGCCGACTGCTCAGAAGAATGGAAAGGAAAATTAGAGATAAATAATTAACAGAAGAGTTAAAAAGCATTGAAATAAAACTTAGTTCTTTTGCTGTTTTTCCTGCAGACGGTCCGAGTGCATCGTCTCAGTTATCAGCTCAGGAATGGAGTTTTAGTAAAAACAGAAGACCTACATAAATGAGTCCATGACAGCCCTGCAGGTGTCTGAGGATGAGCTCAGGCAGCTATAGAGAGTGGGCAGCTTAACAGGCTTGTGTTGGTTTTACTGCATTAGTATACCACAGAGGGTAAAGGAGTCAACTGCTCGACTAAATAAATCAGATGGTTGAGGCATGTTATCCACAAATTGATTATATGTCACTTGGCAAGGTCAAATATTTTAACCAAGATGCCCGAAGTCCCCGAATGCTCAGCATATCAAACAGTTATGTGCTCTTGGTTGGCCTGGCTGGCTGCTTACACAGCTATAAATGAAGACACCTGGGACTACTTAAATGGGAGTACACTGGCCTAAATTAGCAACTCAGCTCAGGAACAGCTGCAGAGATGAGATATTTTAGTAATCAGATGCACCTGCCTAGAACATAGGGGTTTGCAGAAATGTGTCAGACTGGCAGGAAATAGGGGCACCTTCTTTTCCAAGCATAATACTGACTGAATTATTCCTCATGCCATTAAAGCATCTGCATAACACTGGAACTATCACAGCTGTTTATCTCTGTGATGGATGCTTTCAGCTCAGTTTCCATTAGAGCTGCAGCCACTACCTGTTTGCATGGTTTTAAAATGTTTGGAAACTGAGCGAAATGTCTGTCACAGTCATGCAAAGCTCACTGTATTACTGCATAATACTTTCTGAAACCAGGAAATATTTCAATTTCTGGCTCAGAGTAAGATGTAAGGACATGCTGTAATGTTAAACTATAAAAATGAGTATCGCTTCTATTTTTTCTAATATTTATTTGATTTATTTAACACAGCTTAACTAAAAATAAAGAGTCAAACCGGCTATAAATGATGGATTTTCATTTGCCTTATATGTAAAATGAACATTGACAGCTGACACTTTCTGTATAGAATTCTGTAAATGAAGTTTTAATAGAAAATTTTAGTCATCTAGTATATACATAGTATACTTAATGAATTTTATCTCAATTGTTATAATATTTTTTAATTTTCTTTTAACAAAGGACTTGTGATGGACCGAGCTGGTGAAGAACAAGCAGCACAGGTGTCTTCAAAAAGGCCGGGTTTTATTTACCCAAAAAATACTCTGGGCCCTTAAAAGAGGTCAAATGAACCAAACTAAACCAAAGGTATAGCAGTAACTCAGAGTAACTTTAAACTAACTGTTAACACGTAACACAAAGAAACCAAACTAACACAAGAACCAAACTGACCTAACCAACAGGAAACAAAGGGGAACTTAAATACTGGCTGACCAGACCAGTCTAAACACATGAGGGGGTTAACAAATACTAACAATTAAACTAATTCCCTACTAATAACTTATTCCCAGACCAGTAAAATGATTTACTGCCAGCAATGCGGACCAAGGTCTGACACCGGTCGTACAGGGACCGGACAGCTCGTACAAGGCGGTCCATCACTCCATACTCCCGGAGTACTCCCCCCACAGGAGTCCCTGGGGGACATGGTTGAACGCCTTCTCCAAGTCCACAAAGCACATGTAGACTGGTTGAGTGAACTCCCATGTCCCCTCCAAGACCCTGAAGAGAGTGTAGAGCTGGTCCACTGTTCCACGACTGGGACGAAAACCACACTGGTCCTCCTCAATCCGAGGTTCGACTATCCAAAGGATCCTCCCCTCCAGCACCCCTGAATAGACCTTACTGGGGAGGCTGAGGAGTGTGATCCCCCTGTAGTTGAAGCACAACCTCTGGTCCCCCTTATTGAAGAGAAGGACCACAACCCCAGTCTACCAGTCCAGGGGAACTGTCGCCAATGTCCACGTGATACTGCAGAGGCATGTCAGCCAAGACAGCCCTACAGCATCCAGAACTGTAAGGAACTCTGGGCGGACCTCATCCACCCCCGGGGCCCTGCCACTGAGGAGCTTTTTAACCACCTCAGCGACCTCAGCCCCAGAGATGGGAAAGCCAACGCCAGGGTCCCCAGACTGCTTCCTCATCGGAAGACATGTTGGTGAGATTGAGAAGGTCTTCGAAGGATTCCCTCCATTGCCTCACAATGTCCCGAGTCGAGGGCAGCAGCCCCCCATCCCGGCTGTACACAGTGTTGATGGAGCACTGCTTTCCCCTCCTGAGCCACCGTATGGCAAGCCGTCCAGAAGTCATTCTCCATGGCCTCTCCAAACTCCTCCCATGCCTGAGTTTATGCCTTAGCAACCACCGAAGCTGAGTTCCGCTTAGCCTGCTAATACACAGTAGCTGCCTCTGGAGTCTTACAGGCCAAAAAGGCCTGATAGTACTCCTTCTTCAGCTTGACGGCATCCCTTACTGCTGGTGTCCACCAACGAGTTCGGGGGTTACCGCCACAACAGGCACCGACGGCCTTGCGGCAACACCTGCGGCTCAGCAATAGAGGCACGGAACACAGCTCACTCGGACTCAATGTCCCCCGCTCCACCCGGGACATGGATGAAGCTCTGCCAGAGATGGGAGTTTAAACTCTGATAGGGGACTCCGCCAGACGTTCCCAGCAGTCCCTCACAACATGCTTGGGTCTGCTAGGCCTGACCGGCATCTACGTCCAGGCAAGGGAAACCTGAGTCCATGATTTGTCGTCATCATAGGGGTGTTTTAAGCCGCGCTTCGTTTGGTCCCTTCCCTAGACACCTGTTTGCCATGGGTGACCCTACCAGGGGCATAAAGCCCCCGACAACATAGTCACTAGGATCATCAGGACGCACAAACTTCTCCACCAACGCAAGGTGGCAGCTCAGGGAGGAGCAAATACATGTAAAACAAAAACAAAGTTAAACAGAGCTGAAAATACTATAGTGCCCTAATGTGCGCGCTACAAAACTAAAGCATTTCAACTAAGTTTAAACCAAATATTTAAACAAAATAGTGTTAAATTATAAACTAAATAACTGAAATGTGTGGGTATATGGGGTTACCACCTTGTATTGTGTGGCTGTAGGTGCGGCCATCACAGGACTATTTCTCAATCCATAAACTGTATAATAACAATAATGTTTAAGGTAATTATTGCAGTTTTGTCTCAAAGTTGTTGAAAGCTTCAGGACATGTCTAGCCAGTTCAACCTGTTTAATGGGTGAAGAACCATATTTGTACACTTCATTGGACAAACAAAATGCTTCTGCATGCTAGTCCATGAAATCACACCGAGTTCTCTACACCAATCATCAAAGATCACGCCACATCCCAGTCACGTTACTGAGATCAGTCTTCGGCATAAAAAATAGGGGAAAAAAACTGTTGGTTCTGACCACTTACTACTGTATAACTTTTATTTAAGGAAAAAAAAAATGATCCAATCTATAAAATCTTAATATCCTTCATATTATACTAACACTCTTTTCTATGGTTGAAAAGTTCAATTTCCGAGTGTTTCAGCGAGTGCCCGATTCAGGGCTACACCAGTATGAACACTGGGTCTGTATGTAGAGGCACAAAGTGGTTGTCCTGCAGCACAAAACATAACAATTTTAAAATGAGGGGTCAGTACAGTAAAATGAGTTTCCAGCTTTGTGACATTCCTACATTTATTTCCAACAATTATAACATGAGTTTTTGTAGATGAAAAATACGAAATACTCTTCTTTCCACTCTTAACATCACAGCACCTCGCTTGACTGAGATCCAGTTCAAGTGTCCCTGCTGGGTTAGATGTGCATTTCCATGGCATAATTTCCATATTAAGATCGTTCCTGAAATCCCATTTCCAGTCAGACTTTTTTCACAGCTGCTGGTGGGTAACTTCTGAGCCTGAAGTTTTAGAATATTTACCTGCTGTTTGTTTGTCTTTACTCAGGTGTTTCTTTCTGATAATAAGGCAGGATCAGGACCCCCTCTCAGACTGGTAAGTATGCACATTGCATCTCAAGGCCCTTTCAGACATGCACTGGTTTCAGTTTATCAGGTGGTGATGTCTGAATGCTAGGATTTCAGAAAACATGTCATGTGCTGTGCTGCTGAATATTGCCATGACAATGACCAGTTATATATAAATAAATACTTCAATGTTTGGTGCTAAACTCAGGCTGCATTGCACCTCTTCAGCTGTGTATGCTAACTATGCTAAGTATGCTAAGTACATCAGAACTGTCTCAAAGTGGGATACAGCTCTCATTTATGCAAGAAAATGACATAAGTCAAATGCAAAAAAAAAAGCAATTTTGTGATCCTGTTTGTGGTGTTACAGAGTCTGTCTAATGACATTGGAGAAAATATTACTAAGTCGTTGACATCTTACTCAACGTCGCCATGTTGTTTTAGTTTCATACCCTGAACCCTGAGGTTCTTACTAATTATGACTGTGATGAATCCCAACAGATCTCAGGATATCACTGTAACAGACAAAACTTATTAAGTTTTTTTGGGTTTGTCAGTAGGACCTGTGTCCCTTCAGGGTTACCATAGAGTAGGCTGACCATTATCCATTTTAGTGGGATTTGTAGCTTTTTGGGAACCAAAAAGCCATCATTGAATGGTGTACCCGGTGTCCCGCCTCCATTTGTTGTTTTGTAGCAAACTGTTCAGTTGGGTTAACCCAATAAAATCAATTAGATCATTATAATTTATTCTAAGATTTAAATCCAATCAAACAAAATTAAACAAAAGTAGTTTTTCTTACATGTGTACTATGACCATTAAGGAGCTCAATTATCTTGTGGTCATAGTTTCATTATCACTTTCCCGGCATAACTAGCATGTGGCCATGAGTTAATTATCTTGTTCTCACGAAGTAAATAATATTTTCTATTGATGTGACCAGATGGGCTGCTTAGGATGTTGCAATAACAAAGTGCTGTTCAGACCTACATTTAAAAAAAGCAACCTGAGGATTTTTCCCAAAATTTAAAGAAGCGCTACTGAACTGTGGCAGAGTTCTTAGTTACCCCTAACGACAGCTAATTTAGCATCCATCTTGCATTATTCCTGTACTGTAATAGGGCATTCAGTTGTATCATAATTCTGAGTGCCCAAGAGTAGATTACGTCATTACCAGGTGAAAACTCTTTGATGGAATGTTTGGCATTCCCACTACTTTAACGTAGAAATCTCCAGCATGTGAACACCTACAATTATGCTGGATAAAAGTAGAAAATTACGAACCAATTGTAAAAACCTGTACCATGAGAACATCTCACAAATTAGCCGATACCGGTTGATAAACCACATATTTACTGAACAATTCAGGAGCAATTATCAATAACAAGTCGCCGTTGTTTGTACTAAAAAAATTAATGAACACAAAACATCTGTAGACTTTTGAAGTCGACTAGTCAGGTCTTTCAAAATCGATTAGTTGATTAGTCGTGATGTCATCATGACGTCATCACATCCAAATGGAAATTGTAAAAAATGTGTGAGACGTTATTTGCATATTGTGTGTGTTCCATAAACAAGTGTTTTTTACATTGTTATATTTTTAGAGAGCTGTGTGATGTTCATTGCTAAAGCTGGCAGAAAAACATTCACCTGTAAACAGGCAGTTTCTCACAGTGACTTTATCTGCTCCGACATCCTTACTTAATTTAATTAATTAGAAACTTTGTAATGAATTAATCTTAATTTATTTTAGTGGCATAATAATATTATCTCCAAAAAGCAACATTTTTAAATTAAATTGAATTTAGTGCCGACTGAATCAAATAACAGACAATAATATGCATCTGAATGTCACAGAGACCAGAGAGATGTTGATGGACTTCTGGGCTAATTATGGAATAAATTGGTTTCATTTAAGTCCCCCCCCCCTCATATCACAATAAATTCAAACAACAAAAATGTGTGTTATTGTTATCTGAAATGATCTGCAAGACAGGATAGACAGAGAAAAAGAGAGATGCTTTATTTTGAAATGGGGAGGTAGCCGGTGGTGGCGGTAGCTTTTAGATTACCAAGGCAACATTGTCCCTGCGGAACTTTCAATTTCAATGTTCTTTTGGTTCATAAACCAACAGTTACAGTTAGAATACATCCCTTAATTCTGCCCCATATCTGTGAGATTGAGTGAAGCTTTTTGAAGCAGTTTCTCTGCTTTTACCACAAAGTTGAGAGTAAATGCACACTTGAAATACAGCGGCGACTGGTTTGATGACGGATATGCGAGAGGCAGCTGGCTTGACCGCATTCTCAACACGCAGCTGATCTGGTGATGAATGCTCGTTTTGTACTCTCAAACATTTTGTACACTCATGTCTGCAGTTACTTACTGGATTTTAAGCTGTTAGCTAACGCTATGCTAGGTTGGCATAACCACAGCGATGTTATCGCTAACATAAACAGACAGGGAATAGCTAGATTAGCACAACTTTAGCAACGCAACGTAAATGTAAAGCATGACCGACGCAACAAAGCACGAGTCACTACCATGACATATGACAAACAGAGTTAAACTAAAACTGGAGACATGTTGAGTAATTCTTAATTTCACAACTTTGTTATTAATGTACCTGTCGTAGTACTGTTGTGTAGTAGTGATGCGCGGGCCGCCTCCTAACCCGCGGGTCCCGCGGGTTACCCGCGGTTCGGGTTGGGGCGGGTCAAAGAATTTTCGCTTCACTGCGGGGCGGGTTGGTGTGGTTTACTATTCTGAAATATCTAGTTCTATCTATTAATTTTATTTTTTTGTCAAACTGAAAATAAAGACCTTAATCAGTGTCTACATTTTGTTACTATAATATGTAAGACAAAATATTTATCAGTTATTTAAACACAGGTCACGTTTTGTAACGTAATGTCCACGTAGGCGCGTAGTAGGCTACGCAGGCTACGTGCAGAAAGCGCCAAGCAGACAAGCAACAAAAGATGGAAGAAGAAGTGTTGAATAACATTCGTTCGGGAGTTTACGTCCTTGAAAAGAAGAAAGAGGGTCAAATGGCTAAATCACAGGTTTGGGACAGGTTCAACGAGGTAATCAGTGCAGACAACAGCAGCAGCATTGGCTATGTGCTTTATAACACTAAAGCGCTTTAAAACACTTTATTTATTTGCCTATTTATGTTTATAGGCTTAACGTTCAAATGAAAATACATTTTGTGTTGCCAGTTTCCAGTGCCAATTTAGGAGACCATATGCACCTTTCTCAGACTAAATAAAAGCATTCGTCAATATCATAACATGTGTTTTAATTGGGCGGGGCGGGTCGGGTTAAAAAAATAGAAGCGGAGGTGCGGGGCGGTTTGGTGCGGTCCAATTTTTTTAAAAGAGCGGGACCCGCGGGTCGGAAAAAAAACCCGACCCGCGCATCACTATTGTGTAGTGTTGCCTGGCTCTAGCTGCTGCAGTAGCAATTTTGGTGAGGACTGGACATTTTGCAACCTTTACCTTTTTTATGAGACATTGAGAATATCAAGGACTCCTCTAAATCCACTGAAGATCATGGGGCAGGAGGTGGGGAGCAGATGAAGTCTGTATGTCTGTCTGTCTGTCTATCTATCTAATGTCGGGAAAAATGTATTTAATTGCATTTCAATTCAGTAGAAAAGAAATAGAAAATATCCCTGGCCAAAACTGAACAGACCTAAAGTTGAAGTTCCATTTTAAGTAACAGCTGTGGCTGTTCTCTGATTAAGAGTCTACAAGTTACATGTTACAGTACTTCTTAACTTTTTAATGATTTTGCGCACACTCTCCCAAAGTCTCCAATAATTTCAGAAAAGTTTCTAAATTTGTTGCTAGTTGTTTTTTTGTTTTTCTTTTAATTTTATTAATTTTCAAGAGGGGTCTGAAAACCTGCAAAATATGGTGATAAAGTTGCTAAGTTGGCAACGCTGCATTAGTTGAGCTCTGATGTGTGCATCAATATAACCGGGGTACCAGGAAGTCACACTGACAGATGTTCCGCATTGTTTGGAATGCAAACTGTGATTAAATGCATTAATTTAATCACAGAGGTGTCTGAATACTTACTAAATATAGTGACAAAGTCACTAAGTTGGGAACAGTATTTGCACAGTGGCGGAGGGTCTAACTCCGGTATTAGCATTCAGATGCAGCAGAGGTGCATGTGTCATTCTAACCATATGACAAAATAGCAGAGTGTAGTATGGAAAAAATATATTAATAATGGTAGTTTTATTTATAATTATTTTAGAGCCAAATTCAAAGTTTGATATTACAGAAACCTACTGTGAACACATCGGCCTCTTCTCTGAAATCTTTACAGCCAGTAAAATCAGTCCAATGTTGACTCATCTAATCTCTTGCTCTGTCACTTTCATTCTTTTCCTCTCTTCCTCCAATAACGTCCTCTTGTGTTTCTTTGAGTCAGCCTTGGTGAGCCTTTAAAACAGCCAGTGTGTTGATATCCAGTTGCTAGCATGTGCCGTAAAGTGAAATGCTGCTGAAGAATGATGCAGCATACCAGAAAAAAAAAGTAGTGCGGTTTTTTAGCTTAGGGATGTTGCAGGGCCATGCCGGCTTCAGGAATGTAGATAATACGTGTAACTGTGCCATCAAAATGAGTCAGAAAAGGGTATTTTTAAGGTCAGAAAGTTACATCGAGCTACTTTAACAACAGCCCGACTAAGTTGGTCCCAGTAATGTGGTGACCTTCTTTCTGGTTCGTGATGCCATTTTGATGTGAACGACTTGAAGCAGGTGATGTGGCAAAAGTAGGTTGGCGGTAAAAAGAGCTCCGGACACCAGCTTGATGAATAATGAAAAAAGTTTATTACAAAAAGTGACATCTCAAACAGATCTGCAGAATCTGTGAGGTCTCTAAGCCGATCTCAAGGATCCCCTGGCTGTCTGTACCAGCCCTTCTTACATAGGGTTTACACATGGAAACACAAAATGCTATATATGGACCCCTCCCTACTAGAAACTTATAACCCTGTCCATATATGGAGTCTAGAATTCACTGACTCTTTACAAATAGCAGTCTGCTACGGCTGCAACCAAATATAATCATATGCAATGCCAAGGGAATCTACTTATAAACCTTTGGGATACTGAGGATCAGACACTTCAGTAACTTGCATGTTTCTCCTTCAACTTGGATCATCTAATAATGCACAGACGTGCACAGTAGCTGGGCAGCATCTGAGCCAAATGAATAAAACTAAGCTAAAAGTGCTCCCATTAACAGCTGCTTTTACTTAACAATGGAGAAAACTGTATGTCAAGAAAGACTCGGAGACCTGTTGGGTGAAGAACAGCAGAGCTGGAGGTGATGTCCTCAGGTGAAGTCGAATATCACATGTTTTTCTCACACTCCATTACTGTCAATGTAATTGGACCCTTACGAGTATAACACTGATTACTCAATCAGCTTAAACATGTGGAAAAGTGATATTTTCAGCTGTTTCCATCCACCACAGCTATGTTTCACACAAGCAGTGCATGGATATGAAGACAAACTGACACCCTGCTTGATTCTGGTCACATAAGCTTTTTATCTAACACACTGCGTAGCCGTCTCAACTCCCAAATGTGATAAAATGCAGTGATAGTAGTAATTACTGTCCCCTATTAGAAGATTTTATTGTTGACATGCAGTGAAGCGTTCATGTTCATAATCTGCTTTAAATAGCCACCGAACTGAATGTGTTTAGATAAACATCAGCTCAGAATGAGTGTTGCTTGCATTTTAATTGAAAAGGAAAAAAAAGGAAGAAATCGTGTTGTGTGGAGTCTAACTTTCTTCTGCCATCATTATGAAAATCGTAATGGTAGAGCATAAACCTAAAATGTGACCGTCTTGAAGAGGTGTTATCACTCAGCGGCACGGTTGCGCGTCTCCTTACCAGCTTAACACCTGAAACTGTGGCTCAGATGTGTGAAATGCTCTGAAACTAAAGGTGGGTGTGATTACCAGTCAAATTAAACCTGAGATGTCAGTGCTTCCACTCCTTGGCAGGTTGCAGGGAGCGACAAGCTGGCTGTTGATTATTTTCCAGTGTGAAAGAAAATCACTGACACGCTGCTGTTGTTTATGATACATCCCAGTCTTTGTTTGATTTTCTTTAAAATAAAAGTGACTTTTTTCTGGGTTCCTATGATAAAGCTGCCCCTCTGCATCGTGTCATCCTTAAATGCTGAGCTGTTTGATTGTTCGTAGGTCTTATTTTAAATCTAGTAAAATAGCTGGTAAATAGTCAGGAAATTTAAAGCAATACAAGAAGCCTTGTTTGGATGAATGTGGATTATTTTTGTTTGGTCGTTTTTAAACAAAATATCAGACTTTTTGATAGTTTTCACTAAATTATGGATATCACCACGTTTTTCACCACATTTTACCAGTTTTATATTGCAAGTGTCAGTTTTTAACACAGAAACTAAATCTACTATAGATTCTGTAAGATGTTTAATTGGATTTTCTTTTTCATATCTAATTGCTTACGTGTCAGTAAACATTGCTGCAGATGTAGCAAACATAAAGAAATGAGAAAGCCTCTCCATTTCTGTAATTTGTGATGGTTGTTTCTGTGTGAAGGATTTGCAGGAACATATTTGGATGAACTATAAGAGATGGCTCTGGTACTATGGCACATGTAGCTGTCTGATTTCATTCATTCACAAATGTAAATTTACATATAAATTGAGTATCACTTGCTTTTTTTAAGATGTATGGAGAGAAGAATCTAAGGAGAAAGCCCAGCTTTAGCTGCTTGAGTGCATGTGAGATTGTTAAATGTCCACAGTCCAGTCTTTCTGCTCAGGATGTGGCACATTTCCTCCACTAAGGGGCAGAATACGATCACTGATGCTCTCAGCTTTCACTCTTAAAGGATGAGGCACTGAAAAGCAATATCTGTTAATACAACAAGTTCGTTTGATAAAAAATATGTTACAAGGTTTGCTGGTCAAACGGCAGATGATAAAAGAAGATAAATGTAAACAGGATTAAAAGTAACACCACAGGTTGCGGTTAAAGAAAATGTGCCTTTTAGTTCATTTCATTATATTTCTTTCTATCTGAGTTACCTGTGGTTTTAGTATTCTGGCATGGGCGTGTCTTAGGTGATCAGGTTACCCAAAATCAATTGTGTTCATGTCATATTGTCAGTCTGATCCAGTGCACACAAGCCTGCCAGCCTGTCTCGTATTTCTCCCTCAGAACATTTCACAAGCAAACCTGGATCCTCGAGGGTTGGGATTAGCCAGCTTCCATTGTTGATGAGCTGTGAGGCGGCTAACCCTTTCTGTGATACCTATCTGAGGTTGAGCTCAGCACTTTCCTCATTAATTTCCCTATTATTCTCAGAGTTGGATGTGATATTTTAGAGATTTGAGTGCGCAGGGCACAGGTTAGGTGCAATTATGCTGACGTAGAGCTTTTACAGACATGCTCAATGAAATCTGGAGTGTAGGATTATACATGTAGAAAGTTATATAGTGATTAACCTTCATTTCAGTCTCCCGTGTTCTCCTGAAGGCAAATCCTCTCCTGTTTTGTTCTCCAACCTGATAAATGACCTTCAATGATGGAGTGAAGCAGTCTTCCTTTTTTTGTGCTACTAAAGCATTTCTTTGCCCTTTAGGCAGTTCAAATGCTTCCTTAAACTACATCCCACTCCACATTTCTCCAGCTATGAGGCGATATAGTTCAGCTTAAAAATACTGTGGAGTTTCTGACCAAGGTTTGTGTTTGTATCAGTCATGCTGAATTTAAGCAGGCCTTTGTTTATTTAACCCCACAGGGCACCTCTGAGGTACGATTGTTTCAGGTTTTATCACCTTTTATGGGAAGCATCAGCTCTTCAGCATCACTTAATATGGTTATTACATTTTTCTGATGCGTCTCTTTAGTTTCTCCTGCAGATTTAAGAAAATGTTTTTCATTTTGATGTTTCCTCTTTTTTTAAATTTTTAATCTCTTTTAAGGTTTGTAGCGCTGGTGATTTTCAGTCTGTGTGAAGCTGTTAGCAGCTGGTGTTACTGCAGGGAAAATATAATCCTGTTAATCTGCTAATGATTTATAAGTATAATGAAAGCTATAATGTCACAGTTCAGCACTATGTGAGTGTGTCATCATTTTCTGCTCATTATGCATCGTTATTTAACACTATTAAGGTTTAAATGATGTTATCTTAAGCTTCGACAATATAATCCTTTTTATTTTTCTTGTTTCCACATTTGCAGTTTGATTGATGAGGCGGCTTCTAACGGCTGCTATCTGTTATTTTCCCTCTGTTTTCATGTCAACGCTGCAGAAAGCACAGGCTTTCAGAACAATGCCGTTTCCCTCCCTCGTCCCTCAAAAGAAAGGACATATTTGAGCCTCTTTGATTTGGCCCGATTTGTTTTGATGTGAGGAGTGAGTGGTTTTTAAAATCTCCTTAACTCCCCAGGACCGGCCTAGCCTCCCGCAGGGCTAATGACCGTAGCCTGAATAATACAGACGCTTGCTAGGTGCAAGTAGGGAGGAGGGCGAAGGGGTTATACAAGGGCCCTCCTCCTGCAGTCCACCTCCATTGATAAGACTGTATTAATTGGTATGAATAGAAAGGGGTTTTCCCCCCTTCTCCTTGTATACATTTACCATTATACTCATTAGCTTCCCGTTGCCTCCCAGCGAGTTTCTCCTTCACATCCCATGGGCTCTCCTGGGAGGCAATTTGCATCTCTCCATGGTGTCTCTCTGGGGTTATTGAGGAAATATTAGCGCCTTTTCTTCTGTGGCCGACCCTTTGATTTATTTGGAGCTAGGGCTGATAGAGTGGCACTCACATGTTAATGACCGGCGCTGATACTGGCCTCTGGTGCAAGACAGCTCATTGATCCAGGTTGAAAAGGTACAATTGACGAGCAGCACTGACTAATCATCTTACATGCATCTGTGAGTGTATGCATGTGTGTGTGTGTGTGTGTGTGCGCGCAGACCTTGAGAAATGACAAGGGAATCCCACTGCTGTCAAGGCTGCAGCGCTGCAGCTGTCCACTTCTCCTGATAGAGTTAGATAAATATGCTTTTTGTTGCCCTCTGAATTCCTCGTGGCTTTTTGACAGCCGCAGTTTTGTTGTCTCCTCTTCAGAGACTTTTCTTCTCTTCTTTGTTTGCATCTCATGTCATCTTTGAACCATGTGATCACAGAAGGTGCTTATTTTAGCCACTCTCCTGGACCCAATCAGAGGCTGCAAACAATGCTCTCCATCCAGTTTTTCCTCCTTGTCTAATAATAGAATTCAAGGTGACTATAGTGAGGGATCACTTTGGTTATCATTAGAGAGTACTAAGCCCCCCTCTCTCTCCCTCCCCGCTTGATTCCTGCCACGGTGCTCTCACATTATGTTTTAAAGATAGATAATGAGAGATTTCATCCCAGTACCTGCAGTGCTTGACATGCCTCCGAATTTAAGCTCACTGATGTCTTCTCGGCGATGTGGAGCCCGTCCTCAATTTGGAGAGCAGGTTGACACCGACTCCCTTTCATCTGAATGGTCACATGTCTACGGCAGAGCAGCAAAGTTTGATATATATTTAATTTTTCTTTCTCCATATCACTCGCAGAGGGGAGGCATCCGAGCACGCCTAATCATAGCTACATCTCCTTCCCTTGCTCGGGATTTATTTATTTTCCTGTTGTATGGTAATAATAACATTTAATAAAAGTCAACATCTTAACCACCACTAAACAAAAATACCCAGCACTCCAATTGCTGCATCGCCTGTGCATACTTATAACAGATTAGAGGTTATGTATATCAATTGCAGAGCTCATGCATATTGTTATGAGCGAGGAATGCGGGAAATGGAAATGTGCCATTTCAACGAGCTGGCACAGCTTGCCAAAAAGCAGGCAAGTGGGTAGTGCTCGCGGTGATGTTCGCGTTTGTTTTCCTCTCAGTGTTGGGAGATGAGAAGTCGTGTATCTAAACAGAGCAGATATGATGTTTATGAGAGCCATCTGCTTGGCAGCTCTCTTGTGCCCAATGCCCTCCTCAACGTGAGAGCAGCCTCATTAAAACGGTCACATGCCTGAGAATTTTCTTGCTTTTTTTTCTCCCTTCTTCCCCCTTTTTAAAAGGAGTAGAGTTTAAAACTAACAAAGCCTTGGGAAATCCCTATCAGACATCCCTCCCTTAATCCAGTTAATTTTGAAAGGTATTGTTTAAAGCTTTAAAGTTTATATCGTTTAATCCCCCTCCAACACTACGGGCAGCAAATGAGGCCGTGTCAGCAGCTTGAACAGATATAATCTACTCCACACAACAGAAAATCCTCCTTCAAGACAAGGTTGCATGGTTTTCCTGTGAACTCGCTGTTTGATGTTTCTACCTGCTATTGAACATGACTTCTGTCTTAACCCAACTGTCACTCGCTCCCTGTCCCCTTTTATCACTCCCAATGTTCTCGCCTCACCTTTTTTCATCAGTAAATCTACCTTCACAGCCATTTCACTCATTGTCTTTCTTTTTTTTTGTTTGTTATGGACAGCTTCAAGGTTTTTTTACTGAATCTTTCTGGCTTGTGTTGAACTTTGGCCAAAGAATGGATTGTTTTTGGATTGAGAGAGTGTGAAGGTTCAAGGTTGTTTTCTGTTTGACCTGTGCTGTCCGCATGCATCTAGAGAGAACTTCTGGGTCACGCTGCTCATCTCGAATGAACCAAAACAGAATCTGGTCCATGAATCATTCGTTCGCTGAATATTCAATTAAAAAATCTGAAAATAAATTATCAGCTTGTTTTCTTTCTTCTTTTAGAAATCTAAAACTAAAAACTAAAATCAGGCTGTTTTTTCACTTTTTATTTGAAGTTTAAATAAAGTAAACTAGAAAAGCAGCAAAATAAGAAAACTTTGTGGTTTTCTGGTGTTTTTTTATTTCTTTTTTCAAAGAAAACAAAACCCAAACATTTACCCTGCTTTAGTTTGACGTCACTTTTAATGCCAGATTTCTTGCCCCAATGTGCCTGTGAGTCTTTATTAAATAATATGCAACCACAAGTGGTTGTGAAAGCAACTGCATGTGAAATGTAGATGGAGTCCATGAGAATGATGGTCCAGTTATAAAAGAATGTACTGTAGCCCAAACCATGATAGTTTTCTGACCATACCCAAGTAGCTTTGAGTCTTGTAATATTATGGTGACTTTAAAATGTACTATTTAAGTATTAATTTGAAATAGAATTTAGTAGGTAGTAGTTGAAGCATTTACTGGAAGTGCACTCCAGTCATACATTCCTCTAAATAAAACTCTTCTTTTAATAAAATTACTTTTTAGAAAAGGTAAAGTGACATTATTAGCCACCACAGGGGTCATCATATAATTATGTGTTTGGTATACTTTGAATTCCCAAGTAGTTTAAAAGGGGTCTTATGTTCCTAAACATACTAACAATAAATAAAGTCATCAATCTTTAACAAATAACCAATTTAAATCCTAGATTATGCATTAGAGTAACATTTGCCCCGAAACTTCAACCTAGTGATGTGCTGCTCGATTATAAACCCAAACATGGAGGGACAGAAACGTTCTAGTAAAACTTTCTTGCTTTTAATTTAAGCACAACTCAAAAGTAAAAGATAAACAAAAATACTTGTGATATGTTGGCCTTAATGCTTCATCCAAAGATAAGGTAGATAAAACTTTATCGATCCCTCCTTTGGAAAATTTACATGTCGCACAATGTAGAGGACAGACCCAGAAAGAGGACACGACCTATACGCAAAAACTGCAGCAACAGTGACTACGCACATGTTCTACAGTTAGTTCTGTTAAGAAAATTTAAAGAATAATTAAATATTTACATATAAATGCACAAAAACAGTGGTGGGGAGCAATGGGTGTGATGGGGAGGGGATAGACTAACTGGTGCTTTTTCCACTTATCAGTCAGCTGCATGAAGGACGAGGTTTCTAAAGTGTGGACCCCACGCAAAGATCCGAGAAAGTTCTGACTATTTTAAGTGAAATTTAACTACATTTTATGTTCATTTGAAACCAAATTCTAATGAGAAGAAGCTTTTGGATATGGGGATCTGTGTCCATTGTTGAAGTGTATTAACGTCTTTCATCTCCTGATTGGAAAATTAACCAAACTGCTGCCCTCCTTCGTAACGGAGCTGCTACAAGATTTCTTCTGTAATGTTTAGCCTCACCTGTAGGATTAAAAACTACATTTTACAAGAGAAAAAACAATAACATTTAACACTTTAACATGTCCAGTGTTGAGACTTTACAGGGAACGTGCTGATTCAAATCCAAACTGAGATGGTTTCCTTTGGGTTTTACCCACAATCAAACCAAATCTGCATACTCATGGCTGTAACTGTATATCATTAAAAGAAACAAAGTCCTACATGGAGTCCAAGTTATTCTCCACATACCATTAATTCTCTCAAAGACAATTAGTCATTTATCAGTGACAAAAATGAAACATATTTTGGATTTTAATGACGCAGGACGTTTTCTGCACCTTTCCCATCTTTCTGCAGAGTTCAGTTCTCTCCACTTTGCCGACCACAGATGGACTTTAGTTGAGTTTTAACCCACAACTGTGTCTCTGGCTTGGAGGAAAGTAATTTTTATCAAAACTTGCCACAATCTGAAAAATGAAAAAGAAATAAAGAAATAAATAAAAATGTTTTTATTTCTTTTACATAAGCTGATATTGTTAAGTGTCAGGTTGAGCTCCAGAACTGCTCTGAACGCTGGGGTCTTGCTGTTAAAGCTTGCGCCACCATAAAGCCATAAAGCCCAGCCTACGGGACTCGTATCTTCCTCTAGTGCATAATTTGACTCAGATAACTTGTAATATGTATTTTCACTCAAGCAGTAAATTATATTGTTTAGTCATCAAAGGCTTTTTGTAATTACATTTGTGCTATTCAGGATGACACGGCTGATAGTGTCTGCACAAGACGCCAGCATACATAATCACAGGCGAAATCCCATTAGGGAGAGAGGAGAGCATTATTATGGAAATGACCTTTCGGTTACAAGAATTCAGAGGGATAAAAAAGGAGTACGTAATCCTGACAAAGACGTCGTGCAAAGCCTCCCTCTCTTTATTTACTCTTGAGCAGATATTAGAAATGTAAGCAGTCGTATGAAGGTCTAATTGTGTTTTGCAGCTTCTTTCAGGAGTGAGGTTTGTTGGTGTGTTGCTAATTTCATCCCACTTTTCTGCTGTTTGATGCTGTGGTTACCTGAAGGGCTCAGATAGCAAATAATAACTTAGCTGAGATTTTTTTGTTTTTCTTTTTCACTGTGGCACCTTTCCTGAGCGAACACACTCACCTTGGGGATTACTGGAGTGTCAAGCTGAATCTCTGTCTGTTTGTTTTGAGCCAAGCTTTGATACACTCACTCTAAAGAGGCAGCTTCATAAATTCACATTGTGTCAAATAAATCAATAGATCCCATTAAGTGAGGAAGTTGTGTAGTGCAGTACTTGAGGGACTGTGCTTCTCCCTCACCAGCACCCCCCCACCCTCTGATTCAGGCATTTCTCCAGCGAAGGCGATGGAGGAATGTGAGGTTGGCTGATGATCCATGCAGACAGCTCCAGCCGATGAAATGGTTTGGCTGACTATTAGCAACTAATTTTTTATCCGTTTTTCTATTGATCATATTTTGCTTTCGTCATGAAATTTCACAATTTAAACCAGCAGCCTGAAACCCAAAAGGATTAGATTTTACAATGTGCTTAAAGTAGAAAGAAGAAGGAAAAAAAACAATAGATAGATAGTTAGATAGATTAAATTAAAAATGAAAAAACCTGACTCCAGTGTGAACAGTCTGCAGCCCTGAATCACATCCACACATGAAGACGTGATGTCACATGCAACACGCTGTGTTCATGGAGGTAAATATGGATGCTACACGTGTTGACAAAATTAGGATAAAACATTATTTAATCTGTTGTTTACTTTAGATCTCACTGCCTCCCAGACAGAATTGTGCCTCACGTCTGTGATGAAGAAGTCGGATGAGATGCAACATAAACGTTCAGAGTGAGATCACTTGGAAATCATCATATATGGATCTGATTCAGTATGAAAGTGATCTGGGTCTGATTTGAAAATAATCGTATCTATGCTGTTCTGGGTCACAAATGGACAAAAGGTCAGATTTGGCCATTTTTCCATGCACCCTTCTGGACGGAGACATCAGTGTTCTGGGATCTGTTGGGGCCAGTGTGGTCCTCTGTTGGCTTCACATCTTTTCAGCTTCCTCCTTCAGCCGTTGGTATTTTCCCAGCTTCTTGTGTTCTTTCTTCTTGCTGTTGTTGCTGTTGTTCGGGATCTCTAAGGTGGATATTAAAAGTTTTCACACCCCTGGTAAAATTCAGGTTATTGTGATGTTAAAAGATGAAACCACAATAAATCATTTCTAAACTTTTCTCAAATTAAATGTGACCCATAATCTTACAATTTAACTAAAAAAACACAACTCTGTTTGGAGAAATTTATAAAAAATGCATGATAAGTCTGGACACACTTAAAATAATACTTTTATGTACTTTTAGACCTTTTTTTTCTTTAGGAGAAGAATAAATATTTGAGGAGAGCTTAAACATTTTAAAAAGCTTAAAACATGATACTCCACGTTAGTCCGACCAAAACTGGACTTGCATGCAAATGTGCTAACCTGACTGGACTAATCTGAAACTGGACTAATACACCCAGACAATGAGGTTGGAGGTCGAGCTCCTACAGTATATTTATACACCCAGCTGATCGTGATGCAGAAACACAAGTGTAAGTGTATGTTAACCCTTTCATGCATAAAAAAAGACAAAAAAAGAGGCACAAATAGTGTTTTACTTCCACAGACAGATACTTTACTTCCTAATCATAATTTACTTTTTATTTATTTAAAGATTTATTTATTTATTTATTAAAGATTTATTTATTTATTTATTTATTTTAAAGAAATATTTATAAAATAATACATTATTATCAGGGATGCACCGATCTCACTGCCAGTATCGGGTATTGGTCTGATACTATGTGCGTGTAGTTGAACTTTGATAAAAGTTCTCAATACTACAGAAGCTGATACCAATGTGAAAAAAACATGGCTGTCAAAATGAACATGTTAATACAAAGAGATTAACATGTTAGTTATTTTAACAGATGCACAGACAAATGCTCACAACACTAAAAGGGAAAAAAAATGCTCATAAATTGTTTTATAATCTTATTTTTCAGAAAGAAAACATTTTCCCGTCCCGTCTGTTTGTCGGGAGACGTGATCCCATTCCCGGATCTCGTCTCCCTGACAGATGAAATAACGATAGATAATCATCAGTGTGACCTGTCCTGTGTCCATATGTACGGATGGTAACTTCTAGTCCATCGTAAACCAGACCTGCTCTGAAGAACTCGACACACTGAGCGTCCAGAACGGCTCCAGCGACTCAGTCGGTGTTTCTATTCTGAGCGGCTCATCTATAAATGGGCCAAAGCTTTGTGATGAGGTTGTGGCAATAAAATCATTATGAATGAAATTCAGATTCGAATCAGTGAAGCGGTCTTCGTCCATTTCAAAATACAGGAAGCGGACTACAAAAACAAAGTGCACTGTGGGTTCAGCGCACATAATTAACCACCCAGTTTTTCCATCTGGCATTCTGGCCCAACTCCTTACCAGTAAACTGTAATGGGATTTATTAGTACCCAAGTGTAAGTACTCATACTTGTGCTCAGCTGGTCAGTGGTGTAGTGGTCCCCCAAGAAGTGGGTATACGCTTAATTTTTTGCCCCCTTTTTCTTTTTTAACAACACATAAAAACACCTTTATATTAAAAGTGACATGCAAGACTTCTCTAATTACTCTTTACCCCAAAAGTCCATCAGAAGTATTTGCTTCTTGTCACATGATTTCTGTTGTTCAATCTCAGGCTGGAGGAGTAATGAAATTGCAAAACCAATACTGGCCCAGAGACTAGAGACAGTTTGCATAGAGAGTAAACTGTTCCTTATTTTTGATGGAAGAATGAATTACTGGAATGACAACTATTCTCTCACCTGATCAGGAGCAGTTTGTACTACAGAAATAACGATTGTATCCACAACTGTTTGAGTGTGGTTCATATCTCCCACATGTTTCAGTCTTGTAATGCAGAGAAAATAATGTGAAAACTGCTCTGATGCGTCGCACGTTGATGTTTGACCTTTTGTTTTCTGTCACTGTAACAGAGACGGCTTGTTGACTCTGCAGCTGTTTGCACCGGCTCTCATGTAAAATGACGTCTTGTCGTGTGCAATGAACCAAGTAATTTGGGCAGAAATTTTACAGGAGAATGTAAACACACATGTTCATAAAATGAGATTGTTTGCACCACAGAATGACAGAGATGAAAGGGAATAGGGCATGATATGCTCCCAGTACATGGCATGCTTCCCAGCCCACCAACTATCATAACATGCTGCAGGAGATTATATTTATTCCATAATTTGATCTGAGCTGAGTTCATTTGAACTGCTGGATTTTAGATCTAATTAATAGGTAGTTTCAAAATGAATGATTTGACAATGTCAGATAAATAAGGTGTGTATGGATATAAATAGCATGGTTGCACAGATTTCGCCTACTATCATCATTATCTACAGAATATACAATAACTTCCTGCAGAAAATATCCAGTGAGCAGCGGTTGTTGATGTCAGAGGAAAATGGGCAGACTGGTTGGAGATGAATTTGGTGGAAACATCATGAAAACATGGATCCATCCTGACTTGGATCAATGCTTCAGGCTGCTGCTGGTGTAATGGTGGGGGGAGATTTTCTTGGCCCACTTTGTCCCCTCAGTACCAACGTGGCCTGGTTTAACCAGCACAGCCTGCCTGAGTATTGTTGCTGACCATGTCCATCCCTTTATGACCACAGTGGAGCATCTTCTGATGCTACTTCCAGCAGGATAATGCACCATGTCACAAAGCTCAGATCATCTCCACCTGCTTTCTAGAACATGATGATGAGTTCACTGGACTCCAACAGCCTCCACAGCCACCAGATCTCAGTCCAGTAGAGCAGCTTTGGGATGTGGTGGAACGGGAGATTCTCATCATGGATGCAGCCGACAAACCTGCAGCAACTGTGTGATGCTGTCATGTTAATATGAAGCAAAACCTCTGAGGAAGGTTTCCACCACCTTGTTTAATCTATGACACCAAGAAGACCGAGGCAGTTCTGGAGGAAAAAGGAGGCCCAACCTGGTACTAGAAGGTGGAGCTGATAAAGTGGACAATAACTGAATATAATAAATAAAAACTTTCAACAGAAAAAAAAAAAAAAAAACTAAAATGCCTCATAATAAATGTTTATTTAACTGAACACCGTAATGATTCAGCTTCTCTTTTTTCTCATTGAACAAACTGGAAAACAAAAGACGTGTCTTGGGGAAGAAACCAGGCAGGGTTAGTAAAAGCTCACAGCAGATTGATCCGTGCATACAGCTTAGCAGCATTAAAGCTCGTAATCCCCGTAAATATCTTCAGGCAAGGCAAAGTCAGCCTTTTAACATTGACTAAATGAGGTAAATAGAAGCAAATACATTTCTAAAAATTGCTTTTCTGTTGATCCCCTCGTCTATATATATATAGATAGGATTCCTGTGAGTTGGCTGCTAATGAGGGTTGCACATTTTCCACCAAGATATTTCAATGGTTTTGCCACCCTGCTGTTTGGGGGCAACAGTGAAATTTGGTTTAAGCGTAGAGCGTCTGTTCTCCCTTCGAACCTCTAACACCACAACAGATGGGGAGAATATGGAGCTCAGAAG
Organism: Melanotaenia boesemani; assembly: GCF_017639745.1. Lineage (NCBI taxonomy): Eukaryota > Metazoa > Chordata > Actinopteri > Atheriniformes > Melanotaeniidae > Melanotaenia > Melanotaenia boesemani. The sequence continues at coordinate 31,654,261 of NC_055695.1, read as the reverse complement.
GCTTTACCTCTGAGGTGGTAACAGTGAAGCCACTCATTAACACTGAATTTACCACTTCGTTAGCAATGCAGGTTCCTGCAGAGAGAGTGAACAGCCCTGGAAGTCGAATCCATGAGTATACAATTTAAACTAAATCCGCTTTGGACAACAGAATGCAATCCAGTGAAAGATGCAGCATCCACATTTGAATTGTTACCTGATTTAATCAACTAAAACCAATGATTTCAGCCGCTTTTAGATTAACCTGTCTGTTGTCAGGGTGCATGTGCAGAAGTGGTGGTTGTTGTCTTTCTGGGGGTCTGTGTTTGTGTTTTAGATTGTGTTCCTACCAATTTGTCAGGATTCAAGTAACAACAGTCTCATGCTGGGATCTGTGTTGGCACCATCACAGAGTGATAAGACGCAATAAGATCTCATTGGAGGTGTACTTTGTTCCCATGGAAATTGGTCAATTTTAGCAGACGACTGAGAACTTTAGGTGGAGAGGCATGGAGGTTGTATCCCAGAGGTACGCTCACATAATTAAGCATCCTCGCCAGGGTATTCAGGGCTAACAGCAGGGTTTGTTGAGAATAGAGGTGGCGAAAGAAGGTGTTGAGAAATCATAATGCAGCACGGAATAATACCTTTCTCATTTTATGGAGCAGAGGGAGCGGTCCGAAAAACACTTTGGAAAAAAAAAAAAAAAACCTACCACATTCAATGTGTGAAATGAGGGGGAAAAAAGCAAAGTTTTATTATTTGCTGTGGGTTGTGTTTAATTTATTGTCTTGAATGTGGATAGTCGTGAATGAAGGCAAAATCATCTTTAAACGATAATGTTCTTTATACTTGTTTGAAGTTGACTTACAGGGATGATTTTGTGTCTTGTATTTCAGAGTCTTGCTACTGTGATCTAAAGCCAAATGCACAGGAGGACAAAGACGTGGAATCTGTGTCTGACAGCCCTGGTCGTACTCAGGAGCCATTACAGAGTCACACATTCTCCCTGAAGAACAATGCTGCAGGTCTGTCCTCAGATGAACACGAAAACCCTTTAAATGGAACCCAGCCGAATCCATTTGTATACAGCAGTGTCCCTGCTGTTCCCCACACAGGCAATTCATTGCCTTCAGGAGCACTTGTTAATGGACCTGGTTCACACCCTACCTCAGAGGTACACTGTGTCCTGAACAAAGGCACTGTTTTATCCAACAGTGTCCTGGATGCCACGTGGCAAGCGGAGAAGGACACGAGCCCCGAGGTGTTACCACCACCCAGTGAGCTTCAATCAGACGCTTGGAAGAACACAGCAGGGCCCGTCGTAAAAACACTGGCCACACAGCCAGGTGTCAACGCGCCGCTGTCTCACTCGGAGGAAAATGAGTCTAAACTGGCCTATTCCACGCTGTCAGGTGACAGTGCGGAGCAAATGCACATTAGCCAACCTTTGGCAAAACAGACAATAAAAACAAGATCTCCACGGGACGTAGAATGGCCAGGAAGCGCTGTGGATGTTTATGATAATACTCAAGTAATCAGATGGGAATCAGCAAGAGGGAGCCTTTTGCACAATGACATAAGGCTGGAGACCAAAGTGATGCACTAAAGAGACAAGAAGCTCAATGCATATACACGGAGCATCTCAGGCTGTCTAGAAAAGGTTATCAGCAGCTTCAGACATTTCTGCAGTGGTAACAATGTTGAAAATGTTGACACAGGCAACAAAGATGAATCTTTTGGTACACAATCTGATATTAAATATTTAGTAGAGCCATTCAAAGACCTTTCCAGGAACATAGCTTTAGACTCTGAGCACCATATTTATAGCACAGCACAGGAAGGCTGTAATGAGGAAAATGACCCTGAAGATGAAAACATTGTTAGTCCAAAAGTGGAACAGTTGAAGTGAGAGCAACTTGAGCAAGATCCACTTTTCTTTCCATGTGCAAAATGCAAAGTTAATTTCAAGGAAAAAAAAAGGAAATTTCCATAGACATATGATGTATCATTTAGGCAAGCATAATCAGGTGAAGAGTGAAGATGTTTCACAGGCCTTTATATGCAGGGAGTGTGGGCGGTTGTTCTGTGATAGCGACTCCCTCATGAAGCACATCATTATTCACCAAGACAGGCTGGAAGAACATAGGAAAGAAATCGGAGACGGTGGCTTTGAAGACAGGGCCACCACAGCGCAGTGCCCTCGGTGCATATTTGGCTGTAACTGCCTGAGAGTTTCTGTCCGGCGCGCGAAAACGCAGGAGAATCTGAAGCACTATTACATCTGTGAGGAGTGTAACTACATTACACTGACTCAGCAGGCACTGGAAGCACACTTACATGCCGCACACCAGCCTCGGTACAGGAGAATGAGTCATACTGAAGATTCAGAGGCAGCCGACCATGTTCACTTTCAGTGTAAATTGGATTTTTTCAGTTACAGAGACAAAGAAGTGTCAGAAACTCCTTCTGAGATCGAGCACCGACAGTCAAGCTGTGGTGATTATAAGAAGTTTGTTTATCAGTCTTCTAATTTAAAGGAGAGAGCCCATTTACCCCACGGTTCATTAAAACACGGGGACATTTACAATCATAAGTCCAAAGAAAAAAACTTTGATCATCATGCCCAGTTGAAATGCATTGGCAGCCGCACCAAACCCAAACTTTTTCCATCTCAGTGGAGAATCGACAAGCATAAATGTTTACTGGTACCAGTAGAACAAACAGATGCAGCAACTGAGCTCACCTGTGTGAAAGAAGATGATGAAAACAATGACTGCAAGGCTCTTGGCAGCTCAAAACACACAAACGGTCTCACAGCTCCTCATGTTTTACCATCAGCCAGTAAACTTAAATCAGACCAGAAGTTTAGACAGGAAAGCAAGAACGGCCCACGGAGCGGGCGCTTACAAGCACAAGAAGACCGGAATTCTCCATCAGTGAGAAAAAAGTCAACACCTTTGCATAAAACTACTGAAAATGTGGATTGTGATATATTGCCAAGCCTTAGCTGGGGGCTGAGGAAACACTGTGCAGATAGAGGGTCAGAGGAAGGCTGCGAGGGCCGCCATGACACCAGCAAAGCCACAGGCAGATTCTTGGAATGCCGCGACAATGAAAGGAACCCGTATGCTCGGAGATATTTCAGAAACCAAAGCTCCCACCCACTCAGGGATGAAGATGATGGCGAGGAAGACTGTAGCGACATAGAACAGCTGATAATAAAGGAGGAGCATATCGAAACTGCAGTGTGCAATGAGTCTGCTGAACTTCCTGGCTCATTCTCCGCTGGTAGCTTTGATTCTTTCCCCACATCACAGGCAGAAAACAAGCCCTGTCCATACTGCCCTGCCATGTTTGAGTCTGGAGTGAGTCTGTCCAATCATGTGCGAGGACACCTTCACAGAGTTGGCCTGAGCTATAATGCTCGCCACATGGTTTCACCCGAGCAAGTGGTGTTACGGGAACGTCAGTCACAAATCCACAGAAGGATTCCCACTGGCTCAAGGAAAATGAGAAGAGGTGAGAGTGGTCATTCAGGAACTGTAATGAAAATCTGCAGATGAGGCGGTATTTGTTTTACCAGCATTGTAAGAGTGGTTTAAACTAGTGGTTCTCGTGTCAAGTACTAGGGCTGATTTCCCGTTTCATTTCACAACAGCCTAATTTGATTTGATAAAGTACTATTCAGTATAGTTTCATTTACAGATATTTATGTAACAACACCAGTTTTTCTTGAATATTAAAGATATTCTCCAATAATTTTTATAAAACAATGAGCCTGTTTACATGACCATCAAAATCAGATATCTGGAAGTAATCTGATTACTGCAATAATCTGACTTCATGCACTTCTGAAATACCTTGTAAAGATTATTGTCTACATTCACCAGGAACCATTCATGTGGAACCATCACGTCCTGTTTGTCGAACATGGCGTAGCCCGCGGTCTTAGCTTTCTCTCTCGTCGAGAGAAGCAGACTCTGGACGGAAGCGACACAGGAAACCTTTCAGTTGTGTATATATGCTAAGAACTTGCCGAGGATCAGTGATTCACACTAGAGTAGGGTCACTGTTGTCACCGGAAGAGGGAATGTATAAAAAAAATCTATCAGTCTGTCTTGGATTCATTAAATATGAATCAATTCAAACTGATTAACTGATTTTATAAAGTACCGCCTCTGAAGATATCAGGCGCTTTTCAGTGTACCACTTTTCCATCAGACTTCCGACAAGCAGAGGCCTGTACGACGAGGCTGGATTTTGTCTTATCCAGGTAACTTCAGGGTTAACCCGGGGTTTTCTGCACTACTCACTTCTTACCAGGGTAAATCACTACGGTAACTTAGGCTTAACAGCTAACCTGCTCCTGAGCAAAAACTGACCCGCCCATATTTAGAAGATCTCATCCACGTTGGTGCATGGATTGTGAGCGGAAGCTGAGGAGAGAAAAAGTTTGTAGGGATAGATGCATCCTTTTGATTAAGAAATAAAACCTTGTCACTAACCACTTTGAAGTATGTTTTTGTACTTGTTCTTGACTTGTTCCCAAGTCCGTTTAGCTCAACAAGGGTTGCATCTGAAATAATGAGGCTAATAAAAATGCTTACACATGGCAGAACTGCAGAACTATGAATTTATGGAAAGCACACCTACTCATGCCGTAATGATGAGGAATTAATAATTAACACAAATGCGCTCACAGGGGGGGCCGAGCCTCTAAAGAACTCACTGGAAACTAGAAGCACTCAGAGTGCACAGACTTCCGTCAAGCCATTTTAATTTTATTTATTGTTTTACCAATTATTGTGGCCATTATTTTTGAGTTAGAAGCTCTAAAGGCAAAATAATCCAGATCTCCCCATAGTAAAGAATCCTTTAAAAAAATGATTGGATCCAAGCAGTGATCCGGACCACGCCCAAACTCTAATCACTTGTTCCTTTATTCCATTTCTGACATTTCCCGAAAATTTTACCAAAATCCATCCATAGCTTTTTAAGTTAGTCTACTAACAGACAGACACGCCACCTAAAACATAACCTCCGCCTTGGTGGATGTAATAAATACAAAGGAAAGTGATGGCGAGTTTTTCTCGAAACATCTCCGCTGTAATAAAGTTAAATTGGGTGATCAGTGTGCTGTCTGGCTATATTGTCCAATTAATATTGTATGATCTCATGAATTTATGTGTTAACAGAATTGGAAATTTTCTGAGCATTCCGTCCTGGCTGTTGCTGCGGCAGCAGCGTTGCTTTTGACCTGGATGATGAGTTTAAATTCTTCTTTTTTCTGAGGAATAATTTTCTGCTCCTCTATACAGTAGCTGCTCTGCAGGATTTCTCCATGTCTGTGATTGGTCAGATGCTGCAAACTCCGCCCCTTTTATGTGAGCATGCTCTGATTAAGACTGGAAAACTAGGGTTGAATTACCGAGTTGATAACCAGCTTCGTCTCACCACTTATCCAGATCCCGAATGTCTGGGTAAGTCAATCCAGGTAACAGAGAGAAATCCGGATTTGTAAATCACGTCTTGTCGTACAGGCCTCTGGTCAGCTCCAAATAAAAATATTATCTGTTGTTCAGTGATGGCAGCTTTTATTGTAAAAGGATTTTATCACCAAAACGGACATTTAAACTTTATCTCACAGCTCAGCAAAGTTCTGAAAACCCCGAGTGGTCTGACACCATTTTCGTCTTTTGAATACTTTTAGGTTTTCCTTTTTATACTACACACAAAAAGTAAATGTTTATCATTCATGTTTGGTATAGTTTTTCATTTTTTATTTTTCCCCCAGCACATCCCAGCAATTTAATTTTGACTTTAACCTTTTTGTGCCCAAAAACATGCAAATATTTAAATCCAAAAGAAGAAGGAAAAAAATCTATTTATCACACTAAAACCATCAGAAATAACTTTTTTTGTTCGTTAATATGACAAAACAATGACAATATATTGAAAGAAAAGCAACACTCATCCATCACAGTTTTATTCTCTGTTAAATATTTTTATATCATCAAATACAAGAGATCATTTCTCCGGTTTTATACTGTCAATCACAGTTAAACTAAAACTGTTCATACTGTCCCTGCCCCCTTACATGTGTTGGATGAAACAACATACAACATACAAATAATTTTATTGGATAAATATATGATTATATAAAATTGTTACAGCTAGTTAGTTAATGGTGAAACTGTTAGAGCTGATGCACAAAATCCCTTTAAATGGAACCCAGCCGAATCCATTTCTGTTCGTGTTTTTGTCAAATCTGTGCTGGAAATTAAGCTGCAGTATTTCGGACTGTATCTGATTACCAGTCTGTTAGATCTGGAGATCCTCATGCTACCAGCCAAACTAGACACTATTACATTACGTACATAAGTTAGTTTTCATCCTAAATATCTTTTTACACATTGAGTTTAGAAAGTTAGCCCTACTGCTTTATTTAGTTTCTAGTCGTCTGCAGTTTATGATAAATGTGGATTTTTGTAGCACAACATGCTAGGGTTAGCTATGTTTACGTTGCAGTACAGGAGATGTTTCTGTGTTGTGTGAGTTGAAGCTGATTTGCTAGGGTTGCTTTATCCATTTTTTCATGTTATTTTATTTTTTTGCCAATAACTTGTATTTACTCATCATTTGACTTTTCGCACCAACTCCTGACACTTGTTTTAGCATAAGTAGCTAGTTAACGCCACATTGAAGCTATCTCCTTGCGGCTATTGTTATTTTAGTAAACAAAGTTTACTAAACTGTTTAAAAGCGTCTTTAAAGTGTCAAATCAGCTTCTGTTACACAATTATTAATGAATGAAAAGTCATGTCTGTTGAACAAATCATTTGTGAGGTAGCCTACTGTGGTTCAGAATGATCTAGAAGCAGAAGAAGGTCTTACCCAAAGTTGAGATTCAGACTGTTTTATGACTACTGTTCTGCCATTAACCATTGTGTTATATTGAGATTACTTAACACAGACTTTATGCCAGAGCAGTTTTAGATGATAGGACTATAAAGTGATTGATACATTACAATAATTGTAACAAACTCAATCTTATATTACAGCTCTTAAGCCTGAAAGTCAAGGAGACCACACATGCCCCCTGTGCAAGGGCTGGTTTGATACTAAAACTGGTCTTTCCAACCATGTGAGGGGACATTTGAAACGAGCGGGCACGAGTGTTATCAGTGGTAGCAAGTCACCTCTGTACATCTTAAAGAATCTGCTAAAGAGTCAAAAGGAACATCGAGACATTCTCCAGGTCTTAAAGAAGAACCGGATAATTTTACAACTATTGGCTTTTCAGAAATTTATTGGGAGTAACAGATCAATCCTGATGCGGAAACGTATCCCTGAAAAAATCCAGAATTGCATCAGGGCCCCTGATTTCCTGCTGGACAGCTTTGTACAGACATTGGAGTCAGAAAGAAAAAAAACTACCTTTAAAAGCACAAAGGGGTGGAAAGGTATCATCAAGCACCTTGTTTGAACTGCTCAAGATGAAACGAGAGCATAGAAGGTGCTATGAGAAACAACTGGGAAACCCCTGCAACTGGGAAGATTTTAAGTAAGACCGAAGATAACGTGGAGGAGATGCAGATGTCTGGCCTGGAGTCATGGTATGGAGCCATATGCGCTCTCCAGATAGCAAAAAAATGTTTGGCCCAAATGTGCATTTTTGTTTGGAACAAAAATGGCCAAAACTCAGCCTCAGCCACATGTGCCCCACAAGGAAACTGCCATAAGTAAAGACTCCCATATTAGGACAAATTCTGGCCCACAAAATACTTGACATAATCAACGTCCAGGCCAGTAACTGAAATCCAGGCCACATATGGCCCACAGGAGACCTGCCATAATCCAAGCCAGGCTGGCAACTGACATCTGGTCCATATCTGGTCCACACATCACTTGCCTGTGCCGTATCTGAGCCATAAGTGCCAAAAGTGGCCCAGATTTGGCCCAAACGTGTCTGCAATCTGCTTGGGTTTGAATGCAGTTTCACATTTGAAAACTCTCATAGTGATGCACACTCTGCAGAAAAAGTTAGATTTTAACTTTCAGGTGAAATTTATGGAAAATGTAAAAAGTTGATGCTGCACTGATATTTTTGTTTATGAATTTGAAATATTTTAGTAGACTCATACAATTGTAATTTATTAATATCAAACAATTTACTGAAACAAAAGCTAGCTCGGGGTGGTTAAATTCTTCAAAACTTGTCATGAGCTAGGTGTGGTCTTGGTCTGATGATGTGAAAATGTGATGGGTATGATGAAGAGGACTGTTCAGATACAAGCTGTCATTGAACCAAACATTTAGTGCTCCAGTCATGGTTAAGACATGGTGTTTTTGTGGTAAATCATCTTGTTAGCGAACAGTATGTAATACCAGTGGTTCCCAACATTTTTTTTCAGGGATCCCCTTCATGCATATATTAAAATGCTGTGAACCCCCTGCTCCACCCTGTGCAGGAACCATGCTGGTTTTAGGCTTTCAAAAGTGAGATTCTCACCATATATAATGTATTCTTGTTGAGTCCTGTCCTTTGATAAAGCCAAAGTTAAATGAACAACTTACAGTCTTACTTTTATTCTTTAAAATAGAGACAATTTGTGGACATTAATCACAATGGCTCTAATGTTCAAAGCCTCAGGGACCCCCTGTGCTCTTTGGGACCCCAGGTTGGGAACCACTGTGCTATACAATAAACACTTAAACAGTGAACAGTTGTACATGTCCTTACAGGAAAAACTACATGGATTTCACATGAACCAAATGTGACCACATGTGATCAAAAACATGTGGCCACATGTGCAAACATGCAAACCATGTGTGCAAACACTTGGTTTTGGAATGTTTACATGTGAAGAACAAGTGAATCACATGTGGTTGACACATGAATCACATGTCAACCGCATATGTCAATCCCATGTGATTCACATGTAAAAGTTCCAAAACCATGTTTTTGTACATGTGAATCACATGTAAACGTTCCAAAACCACATCTCTCATGTGTGAATCACATGGAAATGAATTCCACGTGTGGTTAACATGTGCATGTAAATGTGAACCACATACACATACACACAAACACGTGACTTTGGAATGCTAAGATGTGAAGAACATGTGAATCACATGTGGTTGACACCTGAATCACATGTCAACAGCATGTGTCAATCACATGTGAATCACATGTGAACTTTCCAAAACTATGTTTCCACGTGTGAATCAGATCATAGATCACATGAAAATCTTTCCCAACCACATGTTTACACAACTAGCTCACATGTGCATGTACATGTGAACCACATGGTTTTTCTGTAATCATTCAGAGGTTTAGAGAAATTACAATAAAGTTCTTCTGTAAAGGTTAGAGGGTATTTTAGGTTCATTCTGACATCAAACAAAGGGCCAAATATGCCAAACTTGTAATGAGTGTAGGTTGTTTTGGTTCAGCTGTATAAAAGTAACATATGTTCAGTAGATTGGAGCTTGATGAATGTCAGGAAATCTTTGGTGGTTTTTTTTCCACCAAAGATTTGTGTCTAAACTTTCGAGTATGTCTGACTTGTGAATAAGATATTAACCATTGCAGTGCAGGAAAATTCCTCCTCAGCTGGATCATTAATTTATTATTCTTATTTATGAATGTATTTTGTGCTAATTGTTTTTGAATATTTTGGATGACCCCCAAATATACAAACAAATGCTTGCAAAATGCAGTGTTTGTATATGGTCACTTTTTCTCATTTTTCAGTAATTAGCTGTTTCCTCACTGATGCTAAATTTAATTTGTATTGTGTTGGTAATTTGAGTTGGAACAATGTCCACATCTTTGGTTTTTGCAGCATTTCCCCCAGTCATGAAGATTTAGCAATGAGTACTTCATGTGTTTCTTACCTTTATGATAAGCAGGGGAGCATTTTAGCTTTGCTTGCTTGCAGAGAACTCCACAATTCATTAAACAGAGACTGAAAATCAATATTTCATTGCATATTTTGCAGTAAACCCCAACATAGATCATATTTTTCTCTAGAGAGAGCAAAGAATATTCACAACCATTTGATTTGTGAGGAAAAAAAATGAAATGAATGTCGCCAAGGTTCTTTTGAACTTCATGTTAAAAAATCATGAGCTCCTCTTGATGCTGAGTTTGAAGCCCTTCATCCATGTGTGCACAATTTTGTTTAATGTCTGTCCAAATCAAATTTTCAGTCAGGTGCTTTGAAAGATGTTGGTAAAGATTTCAAATTGAATAACTCTGTTGAGTTCTATTTTATAAAGACATCTTTGTTATAAAGTTCCAGTGGCAGCTGCAGTGCACTTCTAAACATGTTTTCTTGCTATGTTTACACCTAAAAATGGATTCAGTGGTATTAAAATGTAAGATAACAAAAATTAGTAACTTAGCATGGCAAAATGCAGTCATCGTAAGCTCTATCTCCACTTCACCTGCTTATTTTTTACAATCATATCTGATCAGCCAATCAGATGTTAGCATCTTAACACACGTAGTCATGTAGACATGGTGAAGACGACTTGTTGAAGTTCAAACTGAGCATCCGAATGAGGGAGAAAGGTGGAGCGACTTTGAATGTGTCATGGTTGTCAGCTCCACATTCAGATGCTAGGCTCAGAATCTGGTGGAGACATCATGAAAACATGGATCCATCCTGCCTTCGATCAATGCATCTTCTGATGCTACTTCCAGCAGGATAATACACCATGTCACAAAGCTCAGATCATCTCCACCTGCTTTCTACAACATGACGATGAGTTCACTGGACTCCAACGTCCTCCACAGCCACCAGATCTTAGTCCAGTAGAGCAGCTTTGGGATGTGGTGGAACGGGAGATTCTCATCATGGATGCAGCCGACAAACCTGCAGCAACTGTGTGATGCTGTCATGTCAATATGGAGAAAACCTCTGAGGAAGGTTTCCATCACTGTGTTGAATTTATGACACCAAGATTTGAGGCAGTTCTGCAGGAAAAGGAGGTCCAACCTGGTACTGACAAGGTGGAGCTGATAAAGTGGCAGATGAATGTAAATAAATATGTTCTTGAGACAGTTTTGTTTAATTTGCTCTTAAATTTTAAAGTAAAAAAATTTAAAAGTGAAGAAGTTGTAGGATAATTGCAGCTCTTTATATTCACTGACAGACAGTTTTCTGCCTTGCCACTTTTCTGTCATCGGTGTGCGTGTGTGTGTTTTGGTGTGTGTGGTTTATGACTCCTCTGTGACTCTCATGTGGTGGTGTATTGTATGTGAAAATAGCCCCCCCGAAGACACAAGATTGTGTTAAACTTTACAGGTAACACTTTCCAAACAGGAGAGTGCAAATCAGATGCTTGGAATGAGAGGAGGTGGAAGAAGACTTGGGAAAGCGCTGGGAGTAACAGTTTTACCTGATAATAAAATTAACTCACAAACTCAAACAGCGTTCCACAAAGCTTCCCTCAGTTATCTCATGTGCAAGCTAAACTGTCCCAAAATGAGTCATCCAGTAAAATCTGTTATTAAAAATTGTGAAAATTGAAAATATGATGAGACATTTTTCCACTGTTTTGCCTTTCAGGGCAATGCGATTCAGAAAATGTTGATATTCAGTGTAAGAACACTCCTGCCGCCACACTTCCTTGTCGTATGCAAGCATCTGCTCACAGGAGGAGGACGGGTATTTCTGGAGAACCAGGTAAGGTTTATGAAAGCTTATTAAAATGATGTATTCAACGGGCATCTTGTGAAATAAAATGTATTTCTCTGGATTAAGCAGTATGGTGTTTTTATTTTCCAGGTTTGGATTATAAGCTGAAGAAACCAAGACCTGGGCTAAAACAGAAGATTTTTACCTCCTTGGATACCAGGACATACACATTCACCTGCAGGTACATGAAGCAGAAAGTTAAAGATGAGGCTCTGAGTGTGGAGAGAGATGGGGAAGAGCTCAGTGTTCACTTACATGGACAATAACCATCAAATAAAGGACAAACTGGAAGATGTATAAAGGCTGATTTATGATTTACTCATAAATGTGAAATAATTTTTGTCATCAGAGATTGATCAAATTACTTCTTTTACAACATTTCTGCATACAGTTCAGATTGTAGACCATATTGATGAGTCAGTGACAAATTAAGGTTAATGCTTCTTACTTTTCCATCATGTTCAGCTGAATACAGCAATGAGAGCTCTTAGTGTCAGGACACTAAGCTCTGTTTGCATCCCTGGGAAGGTGCTTGGATCAAGAAATGTTTGGAGCCAGACATGTACAGAGAGAGACTCGACTTCATCCAAGTACACGTGTATAAAATATGATTTGTAAACTGTGGAAACCATTTTGTGCCTTAATATACGTAAATTCATACGCAAAATTCAAGCAATTTGAACACGCAAAATGAATCTACTTATGCACACAATTAACTACTAAAACATTCATATAAACCCGACTCCAAAAAAGTACCACAATTTTAAGATATAGTATGTACGGTGAACCTCTGTCCATCTTTCCATCTGAGAGACTCGGCTTCTCTGAAATGCTCCTTTTATACTCTGCAGTTCTACTGACCTGTCAATCTAATAAGCTGTCAAATGCTCCTCCAGGTGTTTCTGATGTGTACCAGTTACTTTTCCAGCCTTTTGTTGCTCCTGTTCCAACTGTTTACAGATGTGTTGCTGCCATCAGAGTACTCATTGGTAAAATGTCCAGTTTCAACATCTAATATGTTTACACCAATGGTCATAAGTTTGGGAACACATTCCATTAAATCCTATGACAAAGCGTCCCAAAACTTTTGGAATTAAGGTTGTATTTTGCTCACAGATTTTTACCCTCAACCTCACAGGATGTTGGTAGAAAGCATCCATCCCATTTTCTTCCAACCATAGAAGATCTGATTATAATCCAGATGACCCAGCTTTCCACTTGCATTTGAATGCACCACATATTTGTGGAACTGTGAGGAATTTTAATATGTAAATGGATCCCAGAACACCACATGCTGTTCCAAAGCCTCTACCACCTCTACGAAACCATCCATAAATGTAATCTGGTGCACGCACATCAGGCGATGTGTGCAGTTAAAAATTTGTATGACTACTAAAATGATCACATCTGTGATATAAAGGGCAAAAATCTCTGTGCAAAATATGAATGTTTGTGCAGTTGTGTGGCTATAAATGTAATGGACTGTTTACAAATACACAAAGTTATGCACAAAATAGCAGCACATTTTCATGTGTGAGTTTTACAATGGTAACCATATCGAGTCGGTTTTCTCTACATAGTCACAGGCCTGAGTTTTCCTAACCTGCTTCTCTGCAACCAGTTAAAATAAAGAAAAATGCAACTATTTGAACTATGACCAATAAAAACAAAACAAACAAAAAACCCTGACAAGTGAAGCAGAGAAGTTGTAGTTTTATTTGTTTACGTATATTCTTTTGCTCCTCCTTTGCTGAAGTGGAGCTATTTTCTGTATAACTGCTGTTTAGGAAGAAGATCCCAGTCCAGAGCAGCTGATTTGCTGGTATGTAGCAAGCATAATCACAGCTCTTGAAGCTTTAGCTCAACTCTTGTAACTAGTGTAAGCAACAGCAGGAACAAAGCTCGATCAGCTATATCTCCTCAGATAAAGGAATAATCTTTTAAAATAAATATTTCCCTGCAACTGATTTTTTGCAGTTTTAACAGGCTCTTCAGGTTCACCAGCAACAGTTTAAATGGGACTTTCTTCTTCTCCCATTACTCACTGGAGGTTAGTAATGGATTTACACACATCAGTCACTGCGACAAGCTAACATGTTCCTCGTAGGATGTGAATTATCTTTTCTGATTTTAACAGTAGATTCATGGCTGATAGCTTAGTTCTGCACTCAAAGTTCACATGTGACCTTGAGGCCTTTTGTGAAGTAACACTGATCATTATGGGATTCTGATTTCTGAGAAAGATTCCTTGAAATTAATTAGTGGTCTATGAATACACTGAATCTGATGCAGCGTTGTACTTGCAAGAAACACAGGAGCCGACTTTATGCAAATGACCAAAAAGAGTTATTTGCACCAACCTTTGCATAAAAAAAAAGAAGAACTAGCAGAAATAAAACCGTCTGCATGCCTTTCCCAACACAAAGATGTTCTCTTCACTCTACGTTGCACTTCCAAGGTCTTAATATTGCCGTCAGTCTTTTGTCTCCTCTGACTTTACACATGTGGATCACATGAAGCCACCTGTTGCCCAGGAGCAGCCATATCCACAGAAAAGCACATTTAACCCTTCATAATCTTTTATTTAGTCAAGAATTAGACTAATCCTGACTATGTTCTGCTTTCTTTTAGTTCTTTGTTTATAGTAACCACTGACTTTAACTCTATCTGAAACCAACATGGTCAAGCCTCCAGATGTAAAAGCAACAATAAAAATGTTCATCTCTGTTATGATTTTCAGGTTTGCTCCCCATATCATCGTTAAATAAGCCAAAACTCCATTGCTATAGGACGCTATTACAGTTCAGTTTTGGGCACACACTGAACTATTTTGAGGCGAGAGTTTGGTTTTGCAAGAAGATTATGAGGTTTTGTGAATGTAGTTTGAAAACTGGGCTTTGTGTTCATAGTTTGGAGAAAAGGAGAGAAGCTTTGGAGAAATGCGTTGTAGCAATCGAGAAAAACTGTAATCCAGAACAACTGTTCCAGGCACCGTGTTTTAAAACAGCCCTAGACAAGCTAACCTCCCAACAACCATTCCCTCTAACATGCAAATGTCTCTTAATAGACTCTGAGCCTGATTTTGTGGAATCAAGTGGCCATGACTGGAAGTAATGTCTCTAATCTATGACTGTTATCGCCTTCATTTCTACAGATTCTGTGACCTAGTCTTCTGTGGGCCCTTATCAGTCCAGGAGGAATGGATCAAGCATTTGCAGAGGCATCTTCTGCAGACCAGCATGCCCCACTCAGGGATGAGGATGGTAGAAGTTTTGGGCCTTCATCCCAATATAAAAACAAACATGTACAGTGAGCTCATGGGAACCGAGTAGTTTTAGCCAAGCAGGACCTCCCACTGCCTCCTGATTTGGTGCCGTATTTCTATTATTATATCATCCTTGTAGACGTTTATAGGTGTAAAATAGTTAACTAAGCTACTTTACCATAACGTACAGTATATTATTAATGCCTCGTATTCGTAAAAATGAATTACAGAATATTTTAATGCTCCATTTTGCCTTCTTGTAATTAATACAGGTTATTTGGCAGCATGACAAACGCACTCGTGTGGAAGCTGATCAGATGCAGACCTGCCAATGATTTATTAATAACAACTTATAAACTTTTCCAGCATAGAACAAACGTGGAACATGTTTAATATCTGACTTCATAAGTAGGTTTTCACCTTGGCAGGAAAGTTTTGAGGAAATACAAACCAAAATAAACGTATTTATTTTTTCTCTTGTACATAGACTTTATTAAAACTTTGCTCTCTTAAGCATCTGTAAGCAACTGTTTTGTTGGGACAGCTTGTTTTCATGTTTTCAGCTTAATTATTAGCAGTCCATATAAAAATAATGTTTCTGGGCTTCATAACAGCAATGACACTATTTTATAACGACAAAAGTTTTTTTTTTTTATTTGCCGTATTTATAATATTATGAATGGATATTGAAATATGTGTGTATAGATTTTTCCTTTTTGGTTTTTCCAGCAGTCATGTGATCTGAATGTGGTTAATTTGGTTCAGCTTATGGTACAAATACATGAAATACAAAATACTTATTTCACACTAAGCAGTTTTGATGTCTTCTTATTTGAAAGCTGGAATAATCTTTTTTAAAGAAGGCCTGAAATGTTGGTATTTGTTGGTACTTTTACTGGGATATTTTACTGAACTGTATTAACCTGCATACTTCAGTACAGTATGGAGTGAGGCATCTGATGAGTTTACAACAGGACTTCTGGTGAGCTGAACTAAAGATTTCACAACAGTGTTCACAGAACTGAACCAGATGTTTTGCATATTTAGAAAGAGATTAAATTGATAGCCAAATGTTGCCCCTGTTGGTTAAATTATTTGTATTGTGCTTTTTCTTATTGTTAGCATTATAATTTAATTAAAAGAGTTCTTGCCTGTACAGAAATCATTAATATTTACACATCAGAAAATGAAAGGTTTTCTAATTTTAACATTAGTGCCTATGGCGTGGGCAGCTTCCACATCTGTGAAGCTCCATCAGTGCTGAAAAGTACATGGAGGTTTTAGAGCAGCATCTGCTCCCATCCAGACAACGTCTCTTTCAGGGAAGGCCTTGCAGATTTCAGCAAGACGATGCTGAACCACATCCTGCATCCATCACAGCAGCATGGCTTCACAGGAGAAGAGTCCGGCTGCTGAACTGGCCTGCCTGCAGTCCAGACCTTTCACCAGTACACAACATCTGGAGCATCATGGAAGCAGGAATCCAGCAACCAAGGTCCAGGACTGTAGAGCAGCTAGAATCCTGCATCAGACCAGAATGGGACAACATTCCTCTCCTAAAACTCCAGCAACTGGTCTCCTTACATAACCCCGGAACTACTTTTTACCCGTGCCGAACATGACCCTGGAACTACTTTTTACACCGTGCTAAACATCACCCTGGAACTACTTTTGCCATCAGATTCACTATCAGCTCATATTTTCCATCAAATGATAAAATGTCTGTTTATTTGTTTATGTTCTACTGGGAATAAAATATGGGCTGGTGAGATCTGGAAACCATTGCATTCTTTTTTTTATTTACATTTGATGCTTTTTTTTGGAGCTGGGAGTGTCCTAAAGGAACTTAAAGGTCAGTGTGATCCATGAGTAAATATAAATATTGTTTTGTTACTTTTGATCAATCAAGGAGAAAAATGCAGGAATATAATTTAACAATCTTAACAGAATAAAACAAAAAGACACATTCCTGGTGGATTTTATGGAATAAGACTTTATTGTGCACTGCGTCTGTTAAACTGCACCATAAGCCGGGCAACAACAACCTCAAACATCACACTCATTTTTGTTGCCAAAATCTAATTTCATAATTAATGGAAGGAAAGTGTTTGATTACAGAGCACAGATGCAACTTTTAGCAGCAGCTGGAGTTGCAGCTTTCAGTTGTCTGAAGGTGTTTTATGTGATAATGAATCATTCCCCACAAACTCAACACCCAATTTTACTTGTGTTTGAGAAATTTATTTGTAATCATGTTGAGTGAAAAGTACTTCTTTTACTTCATTGTTTAAAACGAAGTAGAACAGGCTGAGTGTTTGATATATGTGATGCTTATAGCCACTTCAGGGTTGACTACTTACCAGTGATAAAGGGGGCTAACCCTGTAGTTTATCTTGGGCAGTATTTAAAGCAGCGATCAAAGCTGTACAAACCAATTGTCATCATGTTTCTCCAGAGGGAATTTTGAAGTACATTAATGCTCCTTCTTTGGGAAATAATTGTGCCTCTCTGTGACTTCATTAGGTCTCCTAGCTGTTTCAAAAGATGTTCTCTCTGGAGGTTGAAAGCCACATTGCTGGCAGACAGCATCCCATGGGGCTGAATGAATAAAAAAAGGGGAGATTATAATGAGATTGAGTTAGCCATGACCAGAATTGGGCATTTCATTATCCCACTGACTGCAGAGAAAGAGAGAGAGAGAGAGAGAGAGAGAGAGAGAGAGAGAGAGAGAGAGAGAGAGACATGGCTGACAGAAAGAAATGTGTCTTTGCTGGACCTGCACACCATCTGCCATGGGGGTTCAGTGGTGGCTAGCCAATGCATGCTTATCATTGCCACGGGAATCAAAGGGGCCTTCTCTCTGGAGATTTCTCCATTAAAGCTGCAAACCCCTGCACACACTCACACAGAGGGAAGCTGCATTTAATTCAGAGGTAGCCATTACTATCAATTACGCAAATTGGAATGAAGGGCAGCGTTAGAAGAACACAGTTGCTTCGTGTTTTCTGTGTGTGTTTTCTTTTACAGTAAATGAAATGACTAGTTTCTTTGCTTTTTTCTGGTTTATGATGCTGCAAAAGTCTGAGAAGCTGTGCAGAGATTGCACTTTAACTAGCAGGACTTTTTTGTCAGCTATCTTGTGCTTTTTTTTTCAAGTTCAGAGTGTGTAGCAGCAGTTATCTAAAGGTCAGGAGCATTGATCATGACCTGTTCTTTGGCCAGTTATTCAAAAGTGTCACAGATTGTCTGTGTGAAAAAGAAAAAAAAATGTAGGAGAAAAATCAATAGGTTTCCATTATCTGGTTGGCCAGTGTCACTGGCCTGTCAATGATCTTGTTACAGCGGCAGTACAAGGGTGACACGGGCCCACACTCAATCGCTGCTGACAAGAGGAAAACATGCTGACAGGCACCGGGAACAAGTTGGAACACAGATTTGCACTTCAAGCAGCCGTCCAAGGAAGTATCGTGCAAGGCCACCGTGCTGCAAAGGGAGGGGGGTTCAGCTGGGGTGGGGTGAGGGGGCTGAGATACAGTGGAGGTGGAGGTGGTGGTGGGGATTCCCAGCCAGCCTCCCTCTACTGTCTGACTGTCTAGCTCTCAACCACAAATGCTTTTATCCTCCCATAAATTATTCACCTCTGGATACACCAAAGGAAACTGGCTTGCACTGATTGTGGCTGAAGGGAGGTTCTTAAGACCTTCGGCCCAGCCTGTATCCAATGCAACGGGCCAGCCACTCCTGCAAACTGACACAACTCACCGCCACAGCCTTCCACAACTGTGTTGCATCTGCAGAGTGATGTAAAAAAAAAAAAAAAAACACTGCTCCCACATTTTTCCTTTGCAACCCATTATGTAAGAAAATGCCATGCCTGGTCTCTGTGTTTTCAAGGAATCAATAATTTCCATAGCTTTTATTGACTGACTTATTACGTCTTCACCTTCAGAGAAAAGTGTTTTCCTGAGTCTGTCCACATTCTGAGTCAGAAATTAAAGAAGACATCAAGTGTCTCTTGAAAGATCATGAATCAATATATTTTGACAAGGATCAAATGCGCTTCAGATGAACCTTTTGGCCTTCCTAAAGCACTCTTTCTCCCCTTGTCAAACCTTACTCCTGTTTTTCTGTGTGTAATGAGCACAGATCCTCTGGAATCTCATGCTAGATTTTCATAAATGGCAGTCTCCCCATATGAGGCTTAGATTTTAACTTTAAATAAATAAATAAAAATAACAAATTTTAATGATGTGTTCCAGCAGTTTACACGCGCCTGCTTTCATTCAAGCTTTTATTGTCTAACCCAGGCCTTGGGGCGTGTGACGTCACGGTTCGCGTTAATGCGCAGGAGAAAAATTAACCCAGATTGTATTATTATCATTACTTTCAATTACACATATGTAGCCCCCTCCTATTTCTTTTTTTATGAGGGCAATTCAGTCCATAATGACTGGGGAATTCAGGTTAATATGTTGACATGGTTTAACAACAGCGGGTCATGTTGCACAACACGCATGGCTGGCTCCGTTCACTCCGGCAGCTGACAGGTCCTAATCACGCGCTGCCCTAAAGGCACTGGGGCAGGAGAGGGTTTTAATCACTGAATCATAGACCAGCAGTGAGGCTTCAAATTGAGATGTAATTAAAGACAAAGTTGCTGTAATTGTTTGGGTTAATTGGGCAGACAAGTGCGTTATGGTGCGCCTGCAATAAATTACACTAAGTGTGCGGAAGGATATGAAGCATATCCCTCTCTTATTATTATTATTTCTGTTGTAGGGTTATGGAGGGGTTTTTATTCATAATTTGAACCACATTGGAACTCTTGAACTTCATCCATCACTTGTATTTCATTAAGCATCAGCATCACCGCGTCATTTACAGTAAAGTAGATGAATAAAACAGTCAACACGTCGTCCTTGGCGGGCAGTGGCGCACCTTCGGCAACATCATTATTTCCTATTAATTACTCCGCCAACCAAACGCCTCCAGGAGCGGAGCTGCAGTAGGTGTGATGGGATAACTGGTCTGAGAGCAGCTGCCCTGCATCCCGCCGGGCTCAGGCTGACCTCCTTTCTCTCTCTCCCTTTCTCTCCCTCTCTTGCTCTTCTTTTTTACATCACTAAACTGGAGGCTTGACAAGCCATACATGAGCATGGGAGGTTTTGATTCGGATGAAGGGAGAAATGTAGAATATGAGCCAGAAATGACGAGTCAGACAGGATAGAGTGAAAAAAGCAGTCTTGAGGAGCAAAATATTTTAAATATGTCTGTGTTGATCCATCATGTTACATTTGGACCACTGGAACTACTTTGTTTAAAAATGGACATCCATCCTAAAAGAAGCCTAAAAGAGGAGATTTAAATCCTTCACGCGGGAAATGAACCGCCCGTGTGGAGGTGTAATTGTGTCTCAGCAATCGGCTCTATGGGTTTTAAAAACTGCTTACCAACCACTGGGCCCGAGAGCTTTCTGAGCTGGTGCTGTTTTTGCTGTTTATATTTTCGGACGGCAGGGGGCGCTGCTCGTTTCCTTCTGACTGCCACGCAGGAGAAGAAGCACATCATCTGGTTTACACAAAGTGCTTCAGCTGAAACTGAAAACGGCAGCAATCAGTGAGATAACAGCAAGTAATTGTAGGGAATTGGGGGTAATTTTACGAAGAAAAAAAAAAGAAGAAGAAAAAAAAAGAAAGAATAAAAGCCATAAACACCACAGGCTGATTTATTTATTTAATGCATTTAAGGTTTTGCTTTTCAATATATTTGCGGGCCTTCTACAACTTGATGATTTATTAAAAATAACTTAAATAAACTGATTGCAATATCTTTTAATTAAATGTATTTCTTTAAAATAATTTTCTGTTTGAAAGCTCGCCTCACACCAAGGATTATCACAGATTGTCTCAACATCACATCAGTAATCAAACACATCTCAGAAAAACAACACCAGGAAAACATAAAGAAAAAAAAATCCCTTTGTCGCATTTGAGGGAGAAATTTAATTACAGCCGCGGGTTGTATGCAGCCAGGCATGGGGAGGATAGAAGAGAGGGGAAATAAAAAGAAATAAATAAAATACCAGGCGACAAATGAATATACAGAGCAAATGACAAAACATGAGGGGGAATAACTGACAGATGAAAAAGACAGAGGATGTGCAGCTAACAGGCAAAACGCGCAGGTACAAAGCCACGCGCACCTTTGAGAGCAAGAGTTTGTTTTATTGCACTTCTCCCGGGTTGCATCTCCTGTCGATTTGCAGGAAAAGAAAAAGGGGGGATAAGCGAACATGCCCTGTTTAAGAAACAAACATGCAGATTAGATGGGATTCCTGACAACACGCCGCTCACACTTCATGTCCCACAGCTCCATCTCCGAACAATGAGACAAAAAAGAAAGAAAGAAAAAAATCCACTCGGCGCGTGGTTGACAACATTTACCGTCATTCTGCAAACAGTAAATGTAAATAATGAGGCGGCATCTAGAAATAAATAGAAGAAGTCAAGACAGACTGATAACTCTGGTCCGCTTAAGACCCAGTGGGTGGCAGGCGCTGAAAGCTTTATTTATATGTTAGAGAAAAAAATCATCACAAATATCTAATGTGATAAACGTGAATTTGATGGATTTGGCAACCAGGCAAATATAGAATTATTTCCTCATTTCTAAAATAGGATATAAGTCTCAGGCTGAAACAAAAGTGGATTTGAGCGTTAGCAGCAGGGGGTAAAGAAAAGAAAGAAGAAAAAGAAAAATCAGACCTCACAAGGCACGTGTAACATTTACGAGCAGAGTTGTCACCTGTTATGTGTTACCAGACTACATGTCAGGAACAGCAGAACACACTCACCTTCCAGGATGATGCTCCGCCGTGAACCGCCACGACAGGCCAGCAGCAGCATCACACACTCCCATTCTCACCTGCTTACTCAAACTCCATCTCACATCACACAAAAGCAGCAGCACAAAAAGACAAAGGAGAAATCTTCCACATTCAAGGAGAAATGTTGAAGTGCGTGAGTAATAATTATAAAAGCTACAAACACGTTACTACTGTTTTCTCTTCATGAAATGTGCTTTATATTTATACATACTCAGTTTACTTTCATTCACACTGCATTAAGATTTAATAATAAAACACATCAATGATGTTTTTTTATCTGGCAACATAAATGTGCTAATTTCTGATTTGTGGGTAATAAAGTCTCCTATAATTCAACTTTTAGACACACCTTTTTATTTGGCACAATGTTTAATTTAAACTGGGATCAGAATACACATGTTTTTCTGAAATCTGAGACCTCATTTGTTAGAAATTTAAGCTTAAATGGTCCATCATGAATAGTGTCCTCAGTTCAAACCTGTTAAAAAGCAGTTTTCTATCCACAGGTGAAAAAGGTCTAGTTCCAAATGAACTACTTCATCCCAGAGTCATCCCACACTGCCTCCCACTAAAGAGTAAATTACTTTATTTAATAATTTAATATATACATATACATGGTCATTTCCAAGTTTTCCTGTTTTAAACAGAAAAAGGAAAATTTTTATATTTTAATGAAGTAGAAATATATAATATAAATAGCTGATTTCATAGAATAAAGATAAAAAAGATTAATGAACTTTTTTTTTCTTTTACAAAATTAATTTGGAATTTAAGTGGAAAGTCTCGGTTCGGTAATTTGGGTAATGAAATAATTCAGTTCAATTCAATTCAATTAAATTCAGTTCAGTTCAATTCAATTCAATTCAATTCAATTCAATTCAATTCAATTCAATTCAGTTCAGTTCAATTCAATTCAATTCAATTGTAGCACACTTTCACAAAAAAGTCATCTTAAGGTACTTTTACAGACACAGCTGAATTCAGTCCAATTTATTGTCCAATTATAATCCAGTATAATTCATTACATCATCCACTTTAGTCCAATTTATAATAACCACTGCCATATAAACCAGTTACACAAAAGCCATCCATCCATCCATCCATCCATCCATCCATCCATCCATCCATCCATCCATCCATCCATTCATCCATTCATCCATCCATCCATCCATCCATGTTTATTCCAGTCTAGGGTTGCAGTGGCCTGGAGGTTTCCCAGCTACTAGATGAGAGATCGACATCCATTGCAGGCACTGAAACTGAAATTGAAAAATGAAAGCCATGTTAGGTTCTACTAAAATCAAATAGTTATATTGCTGAAATAATGACTAGATTTCTAACATTTGAAACCAGATGTGCACTGTATTTATATTTCTTTTGTTTCCTCCTGAGTTTGACCGCTCTGTGGAAGCCGCAACATTTTCCCTCACTGAAATTACCAGTTTAAATAGTTTTAGGGGTCATTTATTTGTAATGTTAAATAGGTTTTTTCCAACTGAAGATGGTTTCTGATCATCTAAAGAAACTTTTAACAATCAGGTGCTGCCCTCTGACTGTTTTTTTCTAAGGCTTAACTAAAATAACTGTATTATCAGAATTGATGAGCTTGTATAACACCTTGTATGTGCAGGGATTGTAGGATCGTCACTGGTCTCACGATTCGATTAAGTTACAATCATGATTATTTTGTCAACGATTCAATTCGATTCAGCAATGCATCATGATCACTATCACTATGTGTTATGGCCAGAAAACATTTGCCTGTAAGTAATTTAGTCAATTTGTAATTGAACACAGAATATTGTAGAGGTAAAGATTTGTTGTTGTTTTAATTCCTTTAGTTCCGTTGTTGTAGAAAAATTACCAAGAGTTTGGAATGAGTAAAAGTATAAAAAGTTAATTACAGGAGAATTATTCAATACAGAATTACTTGCAAGTAATGAGAGTGGTCGTCCTGACTCTCGTGAAGTCGGGAGAGACTCTGGGGAGGCAAGAGGAAAAACAATAGTTCTACATTTCTGAAGAAAGAATCCTCCTTCCTGAAGACTTTGGGCAGACACACAACTCCAAGAGCTGGCATCAAAACCACCCCACATAGTTGTGTCTCCACCAGAACCAGTCTGACTAAGGGTCTGAGGAAGGACCAGATAAAGGTCATCTTACCCTGTTAGTGAACTTTTAACAGAGCATGTATATGAAGAGAATAAACCTTAAAAGTGAATAAAAGCATGATGAATAAAAATGTACAATGTAAAAAGTGTTATATAGTAACAATTAGTGTAAATACAATTTATAAATGAATATAGGAAAGGAAGTAATTATAGGTGTGATTATAATATTATATAGAGAGCATAATAAATAAAATTTCTTCCACACCGTTCATACATGCTAACTGCTAGTTTGCTAAAGGTATTTTCTGTAGACGTTAGCCTTAAGCTACATTTTCCTGTCTAATCTTACATGAGTTCCCTGAGACAGCGGATGCATTTCCATTGAGATACTGATGTGTTTTCCGTATGCTTGCTTAGTTTTACAGTTTTTCCTAAGTGAAGGATTCAAATGGATTCAGCCTCGAATCTTCTGAGCTGTTGCAGCAGCTACATCACGCCACATGCAAGCGGCAGCAGAATATATACATTACAAAATTATAAACAATGATGTTCTGTTGCTGCATCGATGCAGAATCGTCCACATCTGCATCACGATGCATCTTAGAAGCAACACCCATAATGGATTACACCTAGTGTTTTCCAACCTGAGGAGGAACATAAAACTTGGGGGTCACATGTTCTCATTACTTCAGATTGAGGAAAGAAGTAAAGTGAAGGCATACAGTATTTTAAAAAGTATACATTGTATGAGAAAAACTCATGGTGTCTTCATCAGTACTCCATAAGGATCAGGCATTGCTTTCTTTTCCCAGAGCTAGGACCAAACATGTAGAAGCTGCCTTGAGTTTTTATGCACCTGCCTTTGGAATAGGGGCACCTTGAACTGCAGGTCAGCTTCTCTGGCTGCTTTTAAAAAACTTCTTAAAACTCAATTTTTTTCTGATGCATTTAACTAGACATTTATTTGCATTGTTCATATTTTTTTAACTTGTATTTGTCTTCCCTGCTTGGAGAAGCCACTTTTCACGCATCTTGTTGTGCTCTTATCATTGTTCTAATATGCGTTTCTTTATGTATATATATATACATAAAGAAACGCATATTAGTCAAAAAAAGAAACGCATATACGCATAAGAAACGTATATATATATATATATATATATGTATATATATATATATATATATATATATATATATATATATGTATATACACACATGTAAATGTTTACACTTGTTTGCTTTGTTTTAAGCACTGAATTACTTTTGTCATATAATAAAGTTTGATTTGATTTTGATTTGATAAAATCAGCTCATTAAAACACAAATGCATTTTCCTAAAGACAAGCTACAAAACATTTGAATATTTTCTCAGTGACGCAGCCCCCATAGACGGCTAATTCAGCATCCATCTTACATCCTACCTGTATTCTGGGATCTTGTCAGACAGTAAAAGTCAGTCCTATTTTGACTCTAACTTCTTCTTCTCTTCTCTTTGGATGAAAATATGCATGTTTTTGGAGTATCTGGAGAAACACGAAAACTCCACACAGAAAGGACACTGTTCAAACCCCTCCCCAGCCGAGGCTTGAACCAGTGACCTTTTTGCTGTGAGAGTGCAGTGCTTCCGACCACACCGCCGCGCAGCCCTGCAATGTAGATATGAAGTACAAAAATAAAAAAATGTTGTGGAACAAAAACTTTAGCAATAATTCTCTGAATCAACCCTGAAAACTACAGTTTCCAGTTTTTAGAATTAAAAGTAATTAATCTTTATGCCACATTTTAAATTCCAATTATATGTTTTTAGCCCAATGTCCAACCTGGTACAGTAACAGCACATGGAAACAGAACCCACACAGTAGCCTCATTATTCCTATCTCCTTCTCTATCCAAGGTTGATCTAATCATCAGATCAACAACAGGAAGTGGGAAAGAGCCAATAATGGAGACAAAATAAAGAAGTGATTAGTATGCTGTGAAAAGTACAATACGTTACTTATTTAGCATTTAGATAACTATCTGTCCCGAGGAGCAAGCTTCAAAGTTGAACTCAGTTTAGGCGAGGGGGATTAATTCTCACTACAGCATGCTTCATTGAATCTCTCATTACCAAACTTTGTCTGTATTGATGTTAGATTTGATTGAAGATTAGAGCATTTAGCAAATCTTTCTTTTCCGCATGTATCAGGCTTTTTTTCCAATGCTCGCTGGTCAATACCCTCACTTTTATCCAGTGTCTGCTTCATTTAAACTTAATCAACTCCATCAATGAACTGGAACAGCGAAACGTCCCCTGGAACAATAGCTTTTGTTGGATAATGCTTTGGTCTTATTCCCAACCGGGTGGCGATAAACCTAAAATTACACTATGATGAACTATTTCAATCAA
Organism: Melanotaenia boesemani; assembly: GCF_017639745.1. Taxonomy (NCBI): domain Eukaryota; kingdom Metazoa; phylum Chordata; class Actinopteri; order Atheriniformes; family Melanotaeniidae; genus Melanotaenia; species Melanotaenia boesemani. The sequence goes on along the minus strand of NC_055695.1, from coordinate 31,627,920 downwards.
TATGATAATGGAAATTGGCTTGGGTGACTCTTTGCAGGGCTTAAGAAGGCAGGCTAAAGCCTATGTGACATTAATACATGCTCTCTCCCTGCTGTTGCAACCCCCCCTCTCTCCCTTTATTGTCCCATCTTTTCAGTGACATTGACTACACCATATTGCAGCGCCTGGTAGTTTAATGATCTCTCTGCACTGGGGAATGCTTGTGCTGAAATGGATGCACAAGCCAACAGTCTTGCACATTGTTTTCCTACTAAATTATAGGCTCTATACTTTGTTCCATATAGTGGCTCTGCGGGGTGTAGATCAATCATTGGTGGCACCATGGTAAAGCAGCTATAACATGACTTTTGAAGCTCATTTGGACATCTTGTCCTTGTTTGGCATACCGTGCTTCTTATAGGCTGCACTCCATCATATTTATACAGCCACCAAAAGACCAATTTCACAAGCCTTAGCTAGGAAAACGTGTGCCTTCCATCTGTTGCATACCAATAAATATGCCACCCTCTGGGACAGTCTAGAAGTGATCATGATGATCAACTGCCAAGTAAAAGGACTTGCCATAAACATGTTTATTCAGAAAGTTTCTTCTGAGGCAATAATTACCAAATTGATTTCAGAATCAACTCCATACATTATTTAAAAAGCTTGACCTTGATTAAAACATGTACTGCTATTTTTCATTCACTGTTTAGTGTAATTTTATTATCATACCAGAGTTCAGGATTGGCACGTAGCATGAGAGCGTTTCCACTATTGTTTTGCACAGAATGAAGAAGTTATCACTGGAGCTTAAAGACACACAGATCCTCCTGCAGGGAGACATGGGTCTGTTTTAATAACACAAACTGAGTCATGGAGAGAAGGAATATCCCCACCTGTGGTTGGACTCTGAGCTGTATGTACAGTGCTAAGGTAACTTTTATGTAATCTGAAAAAAATTACAAGTCAAAAAGTCTAGAATTGTGTGACAGAAAGGACCAGAATCTCTTGTTGGTGTCAGCACTGCTTCCAACCAAGGTCTGCAGAACAGCATCTCTGAACACACAACTCGTCCAACCTTGAAGCAGATGGGCTACAGCAGCAGAAGACCAGACCGGGTGCCTCCTGTCAGCTAAGAACAGGAAACTGAGGCTACAATTCACACACACTCACCAACACTGGACAATGAAGATGGAGAAACGTTGCTGGTCTGATGAGTCTCCATTTCAGCTCCACATTCAGATGGTAGGTCCAGAATTTGGTGGAAACATCATGAAAACATGGATCCATCCTGCATTGGATCAACGCTTCAGGCTGCTGCTGGTGTAATGGTGGAGGGATATTTTCTTGGTCCACTTTGGGCTCCTTAGTACCAACGTGGCCTGGTTTAACCAGCACAGCCTACCTGAGTATTGTTGCTGACCATGTCCATCCCTTTATGACCACAGTGGAGCATCTTCTGATGCTACTTCCAGCAGGATAATGCATCATGTCACAAAACTCAGATCATCTCCACCTGCTTTCTAGAACATGACCATGAGTTCACTGGACTCCAACGGCCTCCACAGCCACCAGATCTCAGTCCAGTAGAGCAGCTTTGGGATGTGGTGGAACGTGAGATTCTCATCATGGATGCAGCCGACAAACCTGCAGCAGCTGTGTGATGCTGTCATGTTAATATGGAGAAAACCACTGAGGAAGATTATCACCACCTGCTTCCATCTATCACACCAAGAATTAAAACATTTCTGGAGGATAAACCTGAATGCCTGACAGTTCACAGAGCAACATCTCCAGTCTGACACTAAGCTTTTTGCAGATCAGCAGTGTTTTAAACTGTCAACAAACATGACTCTTACATGTTGTGCCATAAGATCAGTTTGCAGAAGCAAACCTAAAGAACTCTCCAAAGGAACTGTATGAAGTTATGAATATTATAAAAAATAATGAATGAAAGAAAGAAAGAAAGAAAGAAAGAAAGAAAGAAAGAAAGAAAGAAAGAAAGAAAGAAAGAAAGAAAGAATGATACTTTACTTTTAATGTTATAAATTACATGACATGATCTGATTTTTGTCCACAGTGGAAACCTTGGAGCCATTTAACTTTGGTTATTTCCTGATAGTTCGCCACATTAGAAGCAAACGGGCCTGGTTATACATGGAGCCTGTAAACTGACATCACATCTAAACCTGCATGGAGATGCTGTCCATGATGCTGGTTGGTCCAAACTTTTCTGAATGTTTGGAGAACATAAAAGATGTCCTCTATTCTTTCCTTTTACTCAGAGACCAACTTCCGGCTATTTACCCTTAAAATTCCCTGGTATTATTAAGAATTGGTTGGTTCTTCAAAGTCGGAAAACCACCCTGGTCCAGATACAACAGAGCAGGCTGAAACCAGGATCACCATCACCAGAATTTCATTTTCTCCTAACATGATGTTTTAAAGTTTTAGTCTCATTCCTTTCTTGTGAAACACTAAATGAATAGTGATGATTTAATATGTTTAGTTCACTGAGTATGGATTTGCCAGTATTTTATGATTAGTTGTTATAATTCTGACAGTTATGTGAATCGTTTTGGTTCTAACCACAATGGCACTGCTTTATTTTGAAGTAACAGGAAGTGACTGTTTATAACGGAAAAAGAAAAAAACAGTTTTGAGTTTAACTAGATGTTGGCCAAGGATGGTGCGTTTGTTGTTTGTGTTAACTTCAACTTTAAAATAAAGGTTTAAAGACATCCATATTGCCTGATTTAGGATGCTCCAGCTACATAACATTTTGGTACAGAAACTTGGGATTTACGCTGTAAACCTCTGAACTTATTTAAATCTGGAAGCTAACGCTAGCCACCTGAGCTGCAGAAATGGCTGAGGATGTGAATGAAAGAAAAGAAAGCGGATTTATCGCACCACAACATCAAGGTTGCTGACACATGTTGAAGGAGAGGTGAATCAAGATCCCTGCTCCAGACTGTGATAATCTTTGTGAAATGTTGGCATTACTAGATTCAAAGAAAAAAATCATACTTGATTTGGATAAAGGTGTTGAAGAGGAAACTGTGCTCAAGACTTTCAGGACCACATTCTTACTTGGAAGGTCTGCGCCCATCGATCATCCAGAAAGAAGAAGATTCTGTAATTGCACTAAAGAGTTCTGCAATGTTAAGTGTAGCCAGATCTCCTACCAGACAGATTATTTATAGAGAAATATGATGGAGAAATAATAATAATAAAAAATAATAAGTAGGTGGCAAGAATTCTGATGAGTCAGATCACAGTGGTGAATGGAGGGTGCATGAACTGATCCAGTTCCTGCAAAATGAAGTACAAAGCAGAGAAAGGGCACTCCATGTTACCAGACCAGGTCAGGCACAAAAAGATATTCTGCCAAATAATAAAACATTCAGTAAGACAGTACCTTGTGGTAAAGACAAATATAAAGAATGGAACCTGCCCTCTGCAACAGCTTAGACACTTCTATGTCTACTCGAAGGGAGAAACTTAAAAGGCTGGGAAGATGTTATGTTACATAATTCTGCAAATGAAAGGTGTATGATGTGCTTTGTGTGGCCGAAGACATTATCAGTCAACCAGAGTTTGACAGCAGCAGTACAGAGGCTGTGGTGTTATCAGTGTCCAGTGCAGTGAAAGCGAAGGCTAATATCCAGAATAATGTTCTTCTTTAGACAATGAAGCCACAAGCAGAGGGCCCAGCAGATGCTGGAGGCAGTCAGAGAAGCTTCATTCATTGGACTGTAGTTAAAGAATTATGACTCAGTGATAAGGCAAGAAACACTGAATCTTTGGATCCACTACCCCAGTCACAGCACAACGGAACATTGTGAGAGTAACGATACAAAATGTGCAGCAAAGAGTTGAGATTGAAACCCCTCAAGTGTGAACGGCAGTGATAAAGGTACCAGGAGAAGCACTTCAAGGAAATTTAAAGAAAAGAGGCCTTCAGCTTGCAGATTTTCGTCTTAAAGGCCCTTCTGACTCAGACATGTCCTTGTTAATAGGGGCAAACTATTACTGGCAAGTAGTGACTGGCCAAATTCAGAGAATCACTGAATCATTGGTGGCCATAGAGTGTAAGATTGGTTGGGCTTTAGAAGGGCCTGTTACAGCGTCCAGTTTAACCGGCATCATTTGTATACACATAAGTCTCGATGAGGACAGTCAGATCTCAAAGCAGCTTCATACCTTCTGGGAAGTTGAGTCTCTGGGAGTCATCAGTGAAAAGATCCAAAGTCCAGAGGAAGCTGAAGCTCTACAAAACTTTGAAAAGACTACAATATACAAAAATGTCCGCTATCAGGTGGAATTACAATGGTGACGGACAAACCAGATCTCCCAAACAACTTTCGAGTTGCAAAAAGGCTCTTTGAAAGTCTCAAGAGGGGAATGAAAATGGATGCATCATGCACAAGGTACGATGAGGTCAAACAGGATTATCTGCAGCAAGGCATCTTCGAGGCGTCAGGAGGTACTGCAGCAGCAGAACAAAAGGACCAAAACAAAGACCAAAGAACTAAGAACAAAGACCACTGGAAGCCAACTGAAAGTGTTGGGATTGGTATGGAAATCTGTGACTGATGACTTTGTGTTCGATCTAAAGGGATTGCTTAAAATTTTTAAGTTTAAAGAAAACACAAAGGTAAGTGTATCACAGATTTCTGCTCATACCTTTGACCTTCACTATAGCATTTATTTGAATGCACAGCTACCACCAGACCTGGCTGAAAGGTGGGATCAGTGGTGTAGAGAACTGTCACAGCTCCAGTGATCATTCCGAGATGGTATCCAATTAAGATCCAGCAGAACTCAGGTGCCACAAAACTGCATATCCTTTGTGATGTCAGTGGAAAAGCATACAGCGCTGTTGCTTATCTGCAAGGACAGAACAAAGACGGAGAGACTGACAAGTTTTGTGGCATCGCACCCCACTAAAGAAAATGACCTTACCACATCTGGAGCTTATGGGTGCACTGATTGGAGCAAGGTTAGGGAACAACCTTCTTAAGCCTTTACACCCGGACAAAAATCAACTAAGCATGTGGACAAAAGGTGGAAGCCATTTGTGGTAAATAGAGTAACTGAAATACAAGTTCTCACCAGTCCAGAGTAATGGTTTCACTGCAGTGGCAAAATCAACCCAGCAGATTTACCTACCAGAGGTCAAAGTGTAGCCGGACTCATCCAAAGCTAGGTGTGGTGGAATGGACCCTTGTCATTTACCACAAATGACACAGCAGAGAACATTGATATGGACTGTGTTACAGATGATGTAAACACTTAAGTTAGGTCTAAGTTTTAGCTAGTGCTACAGCTGGCAAACACTGAGCAAACCCAGCCACTGTTAGACCTAAAGAAATATGGTCATTTAAGGCCAGTGCTAAGAATAACTGCATGAGTGAAAACATTTGTTGCTAATGCTCATTCTAGCCAAAAGATATAGGGAGAGCTAATATCTGAGGAACTCAGTGTAGCCGTATGGCATTGGGTGAAGTGCCAGCTTCACCCAAGCAGAGTTTCAGACAAGAAATTTTATCAGCTGAAACCTGGACACAATGTCCTCAAAGATTTAAAGGTAAAGAAGCTGAAACCTTTTCTAGATGAAAACAGTCTTCAATGTGTAGGAGGAAGGCTATAGCACTCAGATCTTAGTGTCAGGAGCAACATTCATGGGTGGTACCTACAAATCATAGATATTCTGGGCTGTTAGTTCAGCGCTAGCATGAAAAGGTGATGCACTCTGGAGTCAGGAACACAGAAGTCCAGGTGAGAGAGAGCTACTGGATTTTAAGTGTGAGACCACTAATCAAACAACTGATTTTACAGTGTTTCATCTGCAGGAGATTTAAGTTAAAACCAGCACAACAGATCTCAGCTCCATTACCCAGAGATAGAGTGACAGAGTCTCAAACTTTCGAAGTTACTGATGTGGATTTTGCAGGACCACTGTACATCAAGGCAGGTAGCCCTCTTTACTTGTCACCAGAACAGTATGTTTAGAGTTGATCTCAGACCTCAGACCTTTATCTTAGCCTTTAGGAGGTTTTTGCAAGGCAGCAGACCAAGATCTCAAAAAAAAACTGTGGAAATCTTTGAAGGATTTAGAGCTCACAAAGGTTTTCGCTGACAAGGGGATAACCTGGAAGTATATAGCGAAGCGAGTTGCATGGTGGGGAGGCTTCTGGGAGAGACTTGTGAGATCTGTGAATACAAGTTTTAAAAAGGTCCTGGGCAAAGCTTTACTAAGCTTTGAGGAAGTCACAACAATTCTGGCAGAGGTAGAAGCTATACTGAATTCTAGACTTCTCTCCTATGTACACAGCGATCCATCAGAACCTTCCTGGTCGATGTAAGGCTGACCTCTTTACCACTAAAAACTGTGCCTCACTCGTCTCTCATCACCAAACTAAGGAGGACATGGAGTGGTGATGGAGATACCGTCAGAGACTTTTGAGCAGTGTTTGAAACAGCTGGCAAAAGGACTATTTGATTAACTTGAAGTAAGCACACAGGTGTGAGACACCTACACCCTCTGTGCTCAGTGTGGGAGATGTAGTCCTGATTGGAGGGAACAACATACCCAGACAGACTTGGAAAATGGGCAGGATAATGGAACTGTTTCCAGGGAGAGATGGACTTGTTTTCTCATGTTCTGTTCGAACTTCTTATGGCAGCTTGTTACCGAGACATGTCCAGCTGATTTATCCTTTAGAAATAAATTAAACAATGTACTGATTAGAAATGAATAACAGTTCATTGGCTGGGAGGATGATGTGCAATGCTAAATGAATAGTGATGTCTAATATGTTTAGTTTGCTGAGTATGAATTTGCCTGTATTTCATGATTAGTTGTTATTATAATTCTGACAACAATATGAACTGATTTTGATGTGCTTTATTTTGAAATAACAGGAAGTGACTGTTTTTCAACGGAAAAAGAAAAAAAAAAACAGTTCTGAGTTTAACTAGATATTGGCCAAGAACGGGGCGTTTGTGTTAACTTCAAGTTTGAAGTAAAAGTTTTAAGATATCCGTATTGCCTGACTATGAAGCTCCAGCTACGTAGCAGGATCTTCAGTAGACCACCAACAGGTGGAGATGTTTAATTGTTGTGTCTTTATTATTCTTTTACAAATCTTGATGTTTCAGACATTTTTGCCATCTGGTTCTGATGGAGTTTTTATTTTCCTGCTTCTGGTTCTGATGGAGGCTTTTATTTTCCTGGTTCTGGTTCTGATGGAGGTTTTCCTTCCAGGTTCTGGTTCTGATGGAGGATTTTTTTCCTGGTTCTGGTTCTGATGGAGGATTTTTTTTTCCTGGTTCTGGTTCTGATGGAAGATTTTTTCCTGGTTTTGGTTCTGATGGAGGATTTTTTTCCTGGTTCTGGTTCTGATGGAGGATTTTTTTTTCCTGGTTCTGGTTCTGATGGAGGATTTTTTTTCCTGGTTCTGGTTCTGATGGAGGATTTTTTTCCTGGTTCTGGTTCTGATGGAGGATTTTTTTTTCCTGGTTCTGGTTCTGATGGAGGATTTTTTTTCCTGGTTCTGGTTCTAATGGAGGATTTTTTTCCTGGTTCTGGTTCTGATGGAGGATTTTTTTTCCTGGTTCTGGTTCTGATGGAGGATTTTTTTCCCTGGTTTTGGTTCTGATGGAAGTCTTCCTGGTTCTGTTTCTGGTTTTGATGGAGTATTTTTTTCCTGGTTCTGATGGAGGATTTTTTTTCCTGGTTCTGGTTCTGATGGAAGTTTTCCTGCTTCTGTTTCTGGTTCTGATGGAGGTTTTTCTTCCAGGTTCTGGTTCTAATGGAGGATTTCTTTCCTGGTTCTGGTTCTGATGGAGGATTTTTTTTCCTGGTTCTGGTTCTGATGGAGGATTTTTTTTCCTGGTTCTGGTTCTGATGGAGGATTTTTTTTCCTGGTTTTGGTTCTGATGGAAGTCTTCCTGGTTCTGTTTCTGGTTTTGATGGAGTATTTTTTTCCTGGTTCTGATGGAGGATTTTTTTTCCTGGTTCTGGTTCTGATGGAAGTTTTCCTGCTTCTGTTTCTGGTTCTGATGGAGGTTTTTCTTCCAGGTTCTGGTTCTAATGGAGGATTTTTTTCCTGGTACTGGTTCTGATGGAGGATTTTTTTTCCTGGTTCTGGTTCTGATGGAGGTTTTCCTTGCTGGTTCTGGTTCTGATGGAGTTTTTATTTTCCTGCTTCTGGTTCTGATGGAGGCTTTTATTTTCCTGGTTCTGGTTCTGATGGAGGTTTTCCTTCCTGGTTCTGGTTTTGATGGAAGTTTTTCTCTCCACTGTCTCCTCGTGCAGCTCAGAATGGAGGATTAAATTAAAGAGACGCTCTAATCCAAACCATTGGTTTCCCTATTTATGTCATTATTTATATTTATTGGTTTATATGGACACACTTACCATAAATTGGACTAATGTGGATTTTTTTAAATTGTACATAAATGTTTTGTCACCGGCTACCAGGTCAGAGGCAGAGTAAACCCTTGACAGGTCTCCAGTCCATCAATGTGAACTGAATTAAACTGAACTGAATTGATTGGTCCTGTGATGGACTGGTGACATGTTCCGGATGTATCCTGCCTCTCACCTAGTAGCTGATGGGATAGGCTCTGACCCCTCACAACCCTCCACTGGAATAAGTGAGCATAGGAAACAGATGGCTGGATGAAATTATGTCCACCCATAAATAGTTGTTTTACAAAATGGAGTTTTGTCTACTATTTCCATCCCTAAAAAATTTACAAAGCCAAACAGAAGGCTGACAAAAAAAAAAAGAAAGATAATGACAATATAAAACAAAATCAGAATGTTGTTTTATGTTATGTCCTTACTAACCTGTTATAACCGGCTAACGTTTGGCCCATATTGTGACGCAGACTGCACAGATAGCAGCACTCAGTCTGATGCTGCAAACCAAAACTGTCAATCATCTCATCCACACATGAACGGCACACCCAAAATCTTCACATTTCCTGAAAGTTTGTTTTGAGTCCCCCAAAACTGCAACAAACTGCAAGAAAAATCTGCATTTGCCAAAATCTCTACATGCGGACAGGGCTTGCCTCTTTGTTTGTATTCTATAAAACTGGTGTGATGATCTAAAGTACTGGAAGATGTCTGTATCAATAATATCTCACTGATGCTAATGAAATAATCTCCTTTCAAAAACCAGCTTTTAATGATAATAATTGCAGTAAATATATTTCTTCAAATTTGAAATTAATGTTATTATTCTATCATTAAATAGAAAAAAAATTGCAGATTTTAGTGTTACTGTCAAAGACTCGTTCTCATGAAGCATTTCAGCTCTTGTACAGCATAAACAGGCAAAACTCCGCCTGCCTTTAACATTTAATACAATGAGCACCACATAATAGAGAAAATATTAGATAAAATGAGACTTAATTTGTCCCACATTGGGGGAATTTGGATGTCTTAGCAGCTCCAGAGGAAGAAGAATGGTGCAAGCTAACAGAACAGTAGGAAAAACAACAGAGAAAGAGAAAAATAAATCTCTAAAGGGATTATATAGACAGATAATAGAAAAAATACAAATACAATTAAACATAAGTATGAAATGCTAAATGGACTCATGCTCAGTGGCTGTGCAAGTAAGTTCACCGGTTAATTGTTCTCAATAAAGATTAAATATGAGAATTCTGCAGCATTTAAATGGCCAAAATGTTTATGTCATGTATCTGATTCCATGTAGGAATGATTCTTATATCATATATATGTCTGTAATCAATATTCACCGTGTCAGGCTTGGTTGATGATTTATATTTTAAACACAAATATTAAATGAGGTCATGTTAGAATTATTTTGTCTTTTGACAGTAAAAATGAAGCCTGTAACTAAACATCCACAGTGTACAGTCAGTTTTGTTTGATGACGGTTCATGACAGCGTGTTCCTCTCTTTGCCTCTAACCTCTCACCCTCTGCAGCAGCCTTTGTCAATTAGCCTGCCCCGCATCATAACTGAGCAAAGCTGCGTATGCGTCACCGTCATCCAGCAAACATAAAACGCCGGATGTGTCGTTTGACACTTTGGAATATGTTGTTTGCCTTTGTTTCCATGTTTTACTCCTGGTGCTAGAGATGATGTGAGAGGACAGACATGCACAGCAGATACAGCACCTTGAACATCAAAGGCCTCATGCTGCAGTGTTGTAACAGTGTGTCTGTTTTCTGCTCTAACACACACTCATATATCTTGTGTAAGCCTGCGTGCTTTTCAGCACTGACTGCCAACAGAAAGCATCCGAGACAGCCCAGAATATAAAAATTTACAGGCCTTTTTCCTGCTTTGTCTGTCTTCACTCCATTCTCTTAGGTGAACAGGGGCCTGAGTGATAGACTCAGAACCTTTCATCTCACCCAGTGAGTGTAAATAGCTGTCATGTTTGATTGGCGGTCTGACGTGCACATGTGATGCCCTGGAACAGGGAAAGAAACTCAGTGAGAACCCACTGCATGATGGGTTCTTGTGTCTTTAAACTTAGAGGTAATGAATGAGTAATTGCAGAATAATTTTTCCTCTACGTTTTCTCAAATGAGATTTCTCACACTTCATGCAGAAGAAATTTCCATATACTCCACACTCGGTTATATTTCTTGCTCCACAGCAGATTTTTTATTTTTTTTTTCCTGAGCACCACTTTCAGATTAGTTCTCATAGGAATATTACAGCCTGTAGAGCCCCTGGAGCACAATTAATCTTATTATAATTGCCAAGATGGTTATGTACGTAGTAATATCAACCACATTTACATCATTAAGTCATGTTTTAATAACTAAACTTTTTTTTCTAACACTGCTTCTGTAAGTTGGCTCTAGTTGATCAGTTGACAGGAAAGGTACAGATGAACTACAACATCTTTCATTTGTATATGAGTCAGTGCGTTAAAGTAACATACTATACGAAGCATTACGCTGAGTCATTATAAAGTACAAATGAAGAAGATGTAGAGTGTTAAAATTCCTTTTCTATGAGTTTGAGTAGCAGACAAAAAAATCACTTGAAGAAATAAGAAAAATTATTTAATGCATCGTAATCGGTTGTCCTTGTCTTGGGCTGCGATGATTGTTAAAACAGATATGATCACGTACATTCTATTCTATTCTATTCTATTCTATTCTATTCTATTCTATTCTACAGTCATTTAGCAGACACTTTTATCCAAAGCGACTCACATAAGAACAACACAAGCATGAATTCAAACAGGAAGGGACGTCATAATTAAGTGGTAGTCAGACTGCTGGGAGTCCAGTTGGACTCAGGTGCTGTCATGTAGTGCTGGAGGCAGTGCATATAATTTTTTTTTTTATAGTTTTTTGTAAGTCATTTTGTTTAAATACAAGATCACAAATTCATCAAACAATATCATCTTGGGCCTAAGTGCACACAACTTCTTCAGTACTTGGTTGAGCCAAAGAGCTGGACAAATCTTTCTAACTCATTCTGTTGAGTAGAAGAGTTAAGCTAAGTGTGGAAATGCTCCATAAACAACTGAGAGGATTGGATGGAGTTTGGTAGATCGTTCCACCATCGGGGGACAACAGAGAAGAGTCTAGCTACTGATTTTGCGCCACCTTGTGGTGGGAGCACTAGGCGTTTTTCGCTGGCAGAGCGTGACTGTGGAGAGGGAGTGTAGCTCTGGATTAAGGAGTGGAGGTAGACCGGAGCCGTTTGGGTTATTGTTTTGTAAACCAGAAGCAGAGCTTTGAATTTAAAGCGACTGTGTGTCTTCTGCTGCTGTAGCCCATCTGCTTCAAAGTTGGACGTGTTGTGTGTTCAGAGATGCTGTTCTGCAGACCTTGGTAGGAACCAGAGCTTATTTGACTTCCTGTTGTGTTTCTATCATCTCCAACCAGTCTGTCCATTCTCCTCTGAGCTCTGACATCAAAAGACATTCTGGTCCAGACAACTGCTGCTCACTGGATATTTTCTCTTCTTCAGACCATTCTCTGTAAACCGTAGAGATGGTTGTGTGTGAAAATCCCAGTAAATACTCAGACCAACAACCATGCCACGTTTAAAGTCACTTAAATCCTCTTTCTTCCTCATTCTAATGTTCAGTTTGAACTTCATCCAGTCATCTTCATCATGTCTACATGAGTAAATATATTGATTTTCTGCCATGTGATTGGCTCATTAGATATTTGACTTAACAAGTGATTGATCATGTGATCAGATGAAAAAAACACCAACATTTTGAACTGTAGAATCAGACTGTTCAGGTTTAGTGTTTGTGATGAAAAATCCCTTAGACAGCGATGGATGGAGTGTATCTTTGACACCTAGAATATGGGGTTGTCTTTGCCTTTGAAGTGTGTGTTGATGCCATGACAAGATCTAGAGAGCTCTCTAAAACCTTCAAAAAACAAACAAAAGAAAAGGAAAGAAAAAAAAACAGGCTGGCAAACAATAAAACAACAACAACAACAACAACAAATCCTTTTAATATAAAGAAGAACACAAATAGTGTAGATTTCAACAGGCTGGTCATCTGTGCAGGAGTGACCACCAGCAAATTCATGCCAAGAGCTGGAATGTGAAAAGAAGAATTTGAGGCCTAAGTACAACATCATAAGGTTTCCTAATGGTTCAGTAACCCTGCAGAATAACTCTTGAAGTTGTAGGTGTCACTGTGAATGTCCCCAGTTAGCGAGAGACTGCACAGATTGTACCTGGAATAACATCCGAAGAAGACTACAGCCTGCCAATGAACATGCTGTTTGGATTTATGTGCTCTCGGCTGACAAATCAAAGTGAGAGTTATTTGGCATTCCTTACAAGATGGCGCTCCCGTCCCAGCATGGAATATGTACCGACATTTTCTCTATAAACTCATGCGACTGATGTGACTTCTCAGGTATGGCACAGCATCTCAGATATTCCCAGAGATAAAAGTAACTCCAAAAGAGCTCTGACACACTCTCTCCACCCCAGATGTCTAAAACTGCTGCTGTTGGTTTCTACTCCTCAAGGTTAATTTCTTATTAGGACTACGTCTTTGCCAAGCATTGGTCAATGGTGGGTAAAGAGGAGAGACTGCTGTATATTGCAAAATATTAGCATCTGACATTATGAAGCCAAACAAGTTACAACACCACTTGGGGACATCTCATCAAAGAAACGCCTGTTAATTACTTTAGATATAAACTATTCAGCTGTCGTATAAGGCAGAGTTGTTTTATTGAAGCAGCAGCTGTCTCATCCAAAACTCAACTCACCTGAAGTAGTTTGCAGAGTTTCCTGGTTTAAAACATCTTACACTATAACAGAGGAAATCATGATTCCTTCTGCCACTGACATGGTTTTGACCATAGTTAGCAAAGTCGCAGCCACTAAACTAAAGACAATTTTGTGGCTCATTTCTTCGCACCTTTTTTTAATAAGCATTGGGGTGCATGTGGTAGTGGGATTGGGGATGGGGGGCCTTGACATTACTGTTTTCAATGAAAAGGGGGCCTTGCAGAAAAAGTTTGGGAACCACTGGACTTGACTAAATGAAAATACACTTGAAGACCTAAGAGTCATTCTTAATGCAATACTGCACAAATGCATGGGGTGTCCATAAACCTTTTTCCACCACTGCAGTAAAAATCTTACAACATGCATACTAATGCAACTGTAGGAACTGGTTTAAAGAAGACACCAGTTTTATTCTCCAAATGTATTAAAAAATCCAACAATGTTGTCAGTTTTTCATGCAAATGATGCACAAAAATATCAAATGTTTATTGAGAGGAAAATGTTGGAACATGTGCTGTTGGCAGTTTTTATGGGCATGTGAGAAATGGAGGATTATCATTATTTTATAATGAAAAAATAAGGAATTGGGTTATAAAGAAACAAAAACATGAGGTGGTAATGTGGATTTTAGAGTCTCTAAAGCACAAAGCAAAAAAAGAAAAAAAAAAAAAATCATTTCAGGAAGAGCACTGAGGAAAAGCTGCTTACTGCTTCTGAGTGATGCTGAAGTGAATTCAGCCCAACAGTTTAGGCCATAAAATAACTGTGTACAAAAAATATTATTTTTAAACTTTTTGAAATTTAGTAAAAAAAAAACTTAATGTTTTAATTTAGATCTAATTCATGCAGGTCCAGTGACTATTCCTTGAATGACTAAATCAACAACAGCTGGACTTTTCTAAGAGAATAGAATAGAATAGAAATACTTTATTAATCCCTTTGGAGAGTCCTCAGGGAAATTTGGGTACCAGCAGCAATACAACACCAACAGTAATAAACAGACACAGTAAAACTGCATTGTATACAGTATGTCTGAATCCAGTTTGGCCCCAGTTTAACGTCATCATGGCAAAGTCACAGCTTATGGAAACTGTAAATAACTCAGTGAAACTCAGTAAATGTCTCATTCTTCTTTTGAACACATTCAGTGGAGCCAATCAGATGGAGTTAACATTGTTTTAATACTAAAGGAACAAGCTAACAAGGTTAGAGCTGTGGCTCTAAGCCCATTGCTAAATGTTGTTTAGCAATGGGCTTGTTGTTGAATGTTGTTGTGCTGTATCCAGCGATTTTTATATCAAATACGTTGCAGTGTGCTGCTGTCATGATGGTCCCTTTTAATTAAGTTTGTAATACCCAGACCTTACAACGGTGCTGTAGCAACAGATATCCTGGCGCTGGTATTGTTTTGATTGGTTGAACACAACACAGACAGCACACACGAAATCGGACAGAGAGAAAATCAAGACAACAAAAGAAGATTGTTCACTAGTCTCTAATCGCAAGTTTGAGTCGAGTCTCTAGTCCTTGAGTGTGAGTCCAAGCTGAGTCTCAAGTCACTAGAAATGCTATTTAAGTGCAAATCGAGTCCGAGTCCCAGTCGCCATCTCTGCAACTTGACCACTAGATGTCAGCAGTTGTTACAAACTTGTAAATTAGGGAGAAACTTGTATGGTTCACTTTTTCAGAAATCTAGTCTTTGGCCATTTTCCTACCGATTTACTATATGTATGGAATAAATCTATTAGAATTAAAAAAAATTATAAATAAATAAATAATCAAAATGTAATTACAGCAGAATTAGGAATCAAGTTTTCCAAAATCCAAACATCCGTTCTGTTCTGCTTTTCCGGGGTTAAGATGTGGGGTCTGCAGCCTAAGCACAGAACCCCTTTTTTACGTCTCCCTGGCCACTTCTTCCAGCTCATCCGAGGGGATCCTGGGGTGTTCCCATGCCGGCTGAGAGATTTAGTCTCTCCAGCATATCCTGGATCTTCCCTGGGGTCTCCTCCTGGTGGGACGTACCTGAAACACATCTCACCAGGAGACATCCAGGAAGCATCCTAACCAGATGCCAGAGCCACCTCATTTGGCTCCTCTTGATACAGAGAAGCGACCCTAATCTGATCTCCTCCTGGGTGACCAAGCTTTTCATCCTATCTCTAAGGGAGAGTCCAGCCTCTCTGCAGAGGAAACTCATTTTGGCTGCTTTTGCAATCTTGTTGTTTTGCTTACTACCCGCAGATTGTGATGAAAGGTGAGGGAAGGAACGTAGATCGACTGGTAAATCGAGAGCTTCACCTTTTTTTTTTTTTTGCTAAATTAAAAACAAATCATAAATTCGAAATGAAGTCTTACACGGATTTTGGGATGAATCTACGTCTTTTCTAGTTGGAATAATGATACTGTCACAGTAAATTGTAGATAGATCGTATTTAGAGTTTGGTAGGGTACACAGGAGCTCTATGATGGCTTTGGAATAGATTCTCTATTTCAAAAATTTTAGAATTTTTAACTCCTGTGTTTTGAATACTCCATCATTCCTTCAGTCTTTAATTTGCATGTTGGTTCCTGAACGATAAGCCAGAAAATGCAGATGTAGATTAATAACCTGGACAAAATACTGTCTGAGCATCAGGAAATGAAATAAATCACCTTTAAACAATCTATCTGTAAGTCTGGCATAACCAGTTCACTCAGTCCTGACATAACTTCATACTGTAGCTGTTAAAGGTCCAGGTCCAGGGTGTAAGAATTACTGACATGTAGAAGTAAAGATGAGCATAGAAATCACTTCAAATGCAAAGCACTGTTGAGAATGTACAGTGGCTGTCAGTGGCCTAAATTCTTCCGGACATAAAGATGTTTTAATGGGTGAGTGGATCCAGTGGCCTCAGGTGCAGCGATGACTGCACTACAGGTAACTACTTTAACATTGTGTGTGTACTGTCTTCTTCTATGATCCTGTTATGGCTATATTTATCTCCAACGGGGCTGTAGCTCCTGTTATAGCCAGTATTGCATTTTTAAACCTACACACACACAGTCGTTTGTCCATTCAGAGACACCGAAGTAAAAATGGTGGCAGTTGCCTCGTATGTGGACCCATGGCAAGTAGATAAAAATAGTTTATTCTAAGAGAATAAAATCATAACACTTATTCTAGTAAAGTGCTTAGATACTAATAGAAATGTGGTTTTTAATGATAGATTTAATTTTTCTTTTATTGACTTTTGATTTTCTTTTATAATTTTCCCTAAATTTTAAAGAACAAAATAAAAGACAAACTAGTGGTGATTTCCTGCCCAAACTGAGCTTTGGTGAAGGTTGGCTGATCAGGAGGTCGGGTGAAGAAACTTTCCTCCTCAGCCCTAAAACTCCATCATCTGTGAGGTGAACCCTGTTTGCTTCATTATTGGATAAAAGGGCTCAGAATCTGATACTTTTCACCACTTACTGAAAACTTTGCATGTTAAAATCGGAGAGTAAAAATAAAAAAAATTAAACTTCATATTTCAAATGCGCCTCGCTGCAGAGCAACACATCAATAAAATTTGATTTTGTTCAAATGCTTATGGGCAGCACTATATATGCTCTAGACACTCCTGCTTTGACTTTAAAGAGTCAATGTATTATTTTAGCATACATTATCCACTGAGCATACTGATGGCTGTTTGCCTAGACGCATATTTCTTTGTTTGGCCTCAGAATAGTAATCCTGATGTATTTTAAAATGGGCTTTAGCTTTGATTTAATACACCAAAAATCAAATCACTCTCATTTGCACTCCAATACGCTGGAACTGGCAAGAAGGAAACAATTTAACTAAAGAGAATATATGCATCAAATGAAAAGCAGATGAAAAAATATGCAATTATGTTCCTGATTGCGTTAAGTATTTATCTGCCAGCACATGCCAGATACCACTAAAACCTTTTCCAAACGTGTGGCTTCCAGGTCTGGGCGAGGCCCCCGAAAACATTGCACGATAACGGTGCCATCTCTCCCTGCATCTCTGTTTCCTCAGATCCACGGCCAGTACGTTCCCCTTGTTCCCCTCTCCTCTTTGCTATCCTCATGCCTTCTCTGTGTCCCAGATAATGGAGCTTCTGTCTGCCAACGGGTCCAGAGCTGCCCGGGAGTAATGACCTGAGGGGGTGCTTTGTGACAACTGTGGTATAATAATGCCTCCAGCCACAGACAAAGCAGACCCTAGGGGTCAATTTTTAAATACTTTTATGTTTTTCACCAAGGGTAAGAGTCATTTATTTTTATGGTAGGCTATGTAAGACATATACACTGCAGATACAATACATTTCTTTCCAATTATGGGGAATACAGTATTGCTAATCTTGTTTATTTCAACAAAATGTGGTTAAGTTTCGACAGAGCCGCGCTGGTCAGGAGCCTTGTTTGATAAATCATATTTCACTTTTTAACAGTGTTATCCGCAGATGTCTGTAGGCCACTGTGCTTTCGAGCAGAAAACTGTTATTGAGGTACGCAAGGGAGCAGCGAATCACCTGTGAATGAAAGGCCTCTGCTAATGGGTTAATTGTAACAGAAGCAGAGGGTCTTGCCCCATCGAACAGAAGAAGATTGTAGAACACGGGCCTGTGGAAATGATGTCAAGCAATGTTTTGCCTGTTTTGCCCTGAAGGGCCAGAGTTTGTCTGTCAGCAGTTAAATGCTTTCCTCCTACCCTTCCCCTAACACTCAACAATCAATTTACCTCCTTGGGGTCTATGAACCCAAAGATTTGACCTTGAAGACTTGAGCTTTGTTTCCCCCTCATCTCTCACACCTCAAAGAGTTAGTATTAGAATTTGAAGGGGAGGGTTGGGTTTCATACACATGCATTACAAATGGTGGTAAAGGGAGGCCAAATCCACGTAAAGCATTATATAAATTTAATAAAAATATCTAATAAACTTTTTAAAAAGAAGCACTGCATGCAATTATTGATTAATGTGCCCAATTATTCTCAAGAGATAATAGATTAATACAATCATGTGCTCAAAATAATAGTTTGACATGTGGTAACAATGATAGTTATGTTCTTAACAGAGAATCAGAAAAGGTTTAGTCAGGACTTTTAATTGTTAAACTGCGGTCCATTAGCTTCCTGTAATCTATCGTTTCTGAAAGACTGGAGGCAGGTGGAAACAGCTGGGCAGATTAATCTCAAATATCAGAAACAGCCACTTACAGCAGCCTTTAGAGTAATTTGGTAGTGGGCATGTTTAACCGTGGTCTCAGCGTAAGACCAGCTCTGACAGTATTTAGCAGAATGTCAACAGCTGAATTTACAGAGGAAATTAGTTAGCAAACAGAGTTCAGTCAAGGTGTAGAATCATATTTTATACATGTGAGAAAAATGCATTGTTTGTGCAAAGGAGTGTATTAAATCACGCCTTAAAACAATGCTGGAACAACATATGCTTATGGGTTTATTCATGACGTCGTCATGTTCTGTTTTCAGTGACAGACGATGAGATGAGTCTAAAATTGTGCCTGAAAAAAGGCCCATTAAAACTAAACCTTAGCCCGTGGTCACTTTTAAGGAATTTACAGGCTGTTACTCTGATAAAGCCAAGATTTTCCAACGGCAGCATCACTGAGGTAAATATCAGTTCATGACATCCAAGAATGCTTGGATTACATGACTCGGGAAGACACCTCTTCCACCACCAGTATAGGATCGTTATGAAAGGAGAATCGTGTCAGTGTTCCCACCTAATCCTTGTTATAGAGTGAGACTTTTTTCTATTCAGTTCCCAATAGAACATGTCGGATGTTTAAACTGAAACATTCTATCATTTTGTGGGAAATAGACTGGAAGAAATGCAGCTAATCTATGACTGTTATCTCCTTTATTTCCACAGATTCTGTGACCTAGTCTCCGTGGTCCCTTACCAGTCCAGAAGGAATGGATCAAACATGTGCAGAGGCATCTTCTGTGGTTTGGTACGTAACTTGGTTTTAAGGTCAGAGTTTGGTTCTTTTTTGGTACAGTAAGGGAACAAATGCAAGCCATAAAACTGCTTAACTTTGGTGTAAATAAGAACATGTTTAATAACATTTTTTTAAATCATTATTATGTGTTTTTTTTTGTTAAGGCTCCTCTTGATAATCTCATTTTTATTTATTTATTTATTTTATCTTATTTATTTAGAATTATGGAATTTATGTAATCTTGCTGGAACTGACCAGAGGGGACAGAAAAAAAGGAGAATAATGAAGAGAAGTAAAAAGGAACTTTCGTCTTGTAAGCAAACAGCATGGAAAGCATGGACGGCGTGTCCTGCAGACTAAAGAGGAGAGGGAGCATCCAGCTTGTTATCAGTGGGCAGGTGAAAAGCTGCATCTCTGATGGGATGGGGCTGCATTAGTGCCTATGGTGTGGGCAGCTTCCACATCTGTGAAGCTCCAGCAATGCTAAAAAGTACATGGAGGTTTTAGGAGCAACATCTGCTCCCATCCAGACGACGTCTCTTTCAGGGAAGGTCTTGCAGATTTCAGCAAGACGATGCTGAACCACATCCTGCATCCATCACAGCAGCATGGCTTCACAGGAGAAAAGTCCGGCTGCTGAACTGGCCTGCCTGCAGTCCAGACCTTTGACCAGTACACAACATCTGGAGCATCATGGAAGCAGGAATCCAGCAACCAAGGTCCAGGACTGTAGAGCAGCTAGAATCCTGCATCAGACCAGAATGGGACAACATTCCTCTCCTAAAACTCCAGCAACTGCTCTCCTCACTTCCCAGTTTTTAAAAAAGAAGAGGGGATGCTACACGATGCTAAACATCACCCTGGAACTCCTTTTTTTGCCATCAGGTTCACCATCAGCTCATATTTTCCATGAAAACATAAAATTCATCATCTGATCTGTTGTTTATGTTCTACTGGGAAAAAAATATGACTTGATTACATGGAAATCTTTGCATTCTGTTTTTATTTACATTAAATACATCCCAACATTTGTGGAACTGGGTAGTGGAATATTTCTCAAAATATTGAACTATTTCTCAACTCGAATTAATTTTAAACTAGTTTGTTCGTCTAAGATAAAGATTGCAGCATATTTGAACAAGGGTTTGTTGCCTGTGCTTACAATTTATGCCTATTTGTTTACTTTGCTTCATTAGTCTGCAACAATGCTGCATTTTGGTAATTGTGTGAAAGCTCGCCTTGTTTTTCACCAAGACAAAAACTGTGGATAGTTCGTGCTGGTGGGTTTTTCTTTTTGCTGAGGGAAGGACTGAGTGCTTGAAGGTGTATCCGTGTGGGGGAAGAGCAGCAGTAATAGAACTCTGCTGGATAGGTTACTTGAGGGAAAGCTTCAGGAGTGGGAATGCAGCCAAAACAGCGAGGAAACATACTTCACTTTATTGATTTTGTCGATCGTCTTAAATGAGGGGCACTCCAGGCCAAGGGCTCACCTCTGTATTGTCTGTGTGTGCTCATCTTGTTTAGTGGACAACATGCAGTAGTTACACTAAATGGAATTATGACTTGTATGTTTTTATGTGGATGGATATGTACTGGAGAGGTCTGTTTACCTGAACGCTAACTGAAGTGTGTGAGTTCAGGCTCTCATTATTTGGTAGAGGTGTGCTGCTTCTGTGAAAATGAGCACATTGTTTCGATCACATGCATCATCTGGAGGTCCCTAAATGAACCAGAGTGTCAAAGAAAACTCCTCCCCTGCACTCCCCCCACCACAGATCATGACCTTCTGCTTTACACTAGAGATGCATGCTTCTGTCGTGACTTATTCATCAACTGTGACTTTGTTATGAATGGCTTTTTAAGGCAAATATTGATTAAGTCAAGTGCAACATCACTTGGCTTAAAGCAAATGTCCATAAACAATTACAGCTTGTAGCCTCTTTTCCATTTTTGCTTTGCCTGACATTCTCATTTGTTTTATATTCCCATAAGTCCTGTCAGGGTTCCTTTTCTGTACAATAGTTATTTAATGACCGGTACACAGAAGTTTTTCCTTTGACTCTAAATATGTGGTATTCAGGCCCCCACTATGGGGGAGTCTAAGAGGGCAAGGTCTACCCCCCCAGAAATGAAGCCCTCCTATCCAGGAGCTAGTCCTTTTAGTTTAATTTATCTATATAAATTAAACTTCAAAAAAATATATATATATATATATATATATATATATAAATGTATATGTATATATATATATATGTGACAGGCCAAAGAGGGTGTGGGACTTATTTTAATTAGCACATGGTTTTTTTTATTTTTTTAACTGCATGTCATTTTATTTGTGCTATTTATTTATACTTTTAACCACATGTTTTACCTGTTTTATATTCTTGGTTTTATGCAGTGTATTGTATTTGTTTTATTGACACCCTCTGAGGCCAATCAAGCCTTAACTAGCCACAATTAGAGACAGGTGCTAGCAGTCCTGAGAGGACTTAGGCAGAGCCCGCAGAGTGAAGCAAGGGTAAAAGCAGACAAGGGACGCTGCTGGGAGAGAGAGACGACTGCGATTGGAGGTGGCGGCTGAGGCTGCGAGGCGGTCGAGAACATGGCTGGCCGAAACCAGAAGCGGCTAGAACTGGAGGCGACCGAGACTGCAGAGAAGCAGAGGTGGCTGAGAACGCAAGGTGCCGCAGGACTTCCAGAGGAATGGCGGGCGGAAAGCGGGAAGGAGCGCAACAGCCAACCCGGAACCCATGGCGCAGTGACTCAGCACCGGGCCGCAGGAACACCATGTCGTCACGAGAAAAGAGTACATCTTCCTGTCAGGGACCATGGCTTGAAGTGAGGTGCTGGCTGTAGGGCAGGCGGAAAGGGGTGGGGGTATCCCCTGGAGAAACAGAGGACTGCCGTGTGTGTGTTCCCTCTTCTTTACAGGACATTGGTGGGCTAGGCCCTAATATGGAGAATAGGTGCGTGGACATGGGAAGTGTGGGCAAGACCACGCTCGGAACGCTGCCAGAAGCTGCATACTTGGACAGTATGGAACACCTGAAGGGCCAAGACTAGAAGATGATTCACATTCTTTTTTTTATTTGAATAAACTGTTTTGTAAACCTTTTACCCTTTTTAGAGTGGCTTCTAACTCTGCTCCCCCCTGATCTGAAAAGAACTCGGGGTGGTGGCCCTAATCGGGACCCACGTCGCCACCGTTATTTATATATATATATATATATATATATATATATATATATATATACACACACACACTGTGATCGTGGTGGATTAGACCACTGGTTTTCTAAATTCTGCAAATTCATACCATTTCCTAACCTCCGCACTACTTTCCAAGTGTCTGAGGCTTTGTTCAGCCATGTCTTTAGAAACTTCGGCTTGTCTGAGGATATTGTCTCTGCCCGGGGTCCACAATTCATATTTCAGGCCTGCAGATCGTTCTTGCGCTGCTGAGGGGGCTCAATCTGACTTCTAATTATCACCCCAAGTCTAATGGGCAGGCTGAACGAATGAATCAGGAGTTGGGGAGACTTCTACGGGCCCACTGTTCCCTAAACCAACATGACCAGTTCTTGCCTTGGGCGGGGTATGCCTAGAACTCCCTCCGGAATGCGTCAACAGGCTTGACTCCATTCAAGTGTGTGCTGGGCCTCCAACCTCCATTGTGCCCCTGGCAGCTGGATCTGGCCAGAGTCCAAACGGTTGACGAGTGGTTCCGCCATGCGAAACAGGTCTGGGAGACGACCCACGTCCAGCTCCTTTGGGTGATCCACCATCAGAAGATCCAGGCTGACCACAGACGTTCGGACGCATCTACCTACCGTTCTGGTGACTGGGTTTGGCTCGCGACTCGGGACCTTCCTCTTTGTCTGCGATGCAGAAAGCTGAGTCCTCAGACCCTTTAAGATCCTTTGACTGGTCAATAAGGTTTTGTATACTCTCCAACTCCCTTCGCATTTCCGCATTTCACCGATTTTATATGTTTCTCTCCTCAGGCCTGTGATTCGGGGTCCCCTCGCTGATGTGCTCCCGCCTGACGACCCTCCTCTGGCCTTGAACATTGAGGGTACTGTGGCATACTTTGTCCGGTCCCTTTTGGACTCCAGGCATCGCCAGGGGCTTCTTGAGTATGTGGTGGACTGGGAGGCGTACGGCCCTGAGGAGTGCAGATGGGTCTCCCGTGAGTACATCCTTGACCCTGACCTCGTTCGGGGACTTCCACCGAGCTTGGCCGGAATGCCCTGCTCCTTGTCCACGGGGTTGTCCTCGGGGAGTTTGGCACGGTGCGTCTGGAGTTGCGCTCATCTTCCCCTGTCTACTGATCACCGGCTCTGACTACAATACCCATGATTCATCTGCCTCTGCCATCTTGGATGCCACCTGTGATCAATCATCAGTCTCATGAACACCTGTCCACACAGCTACATATACCATCAGTTCACCCTAGGCATTGTGTAGTCTTGTTTCCATGCTCCTGTACTCATTCCTCTGACCATACTGGATTAAAACTTCTCAAACTGCTGCCTGTGTTTGTGTCTGCCTCTACACCGGTCAGAGCTTCCACCAGCAATGTGACGAGACCACATTCAGACCACAAGACCTACAGCAACCACAAGTGTGTGTCACTCATTTGTCTGCAGCTGGATTAAAATCTGTCTGATTCATCCTTACCAAATGTAGTGACATTTACATGTTTACTGGCAGTATTTTAGCAATTTAGGTTTTTGTCTGGGGCAGATGTCTTACAGAGTTCAAGTAAGTTGCACAAAATTAACCAGGATCAGTTTGGTTGAGCTGTAGTCGGCTTTATCTAAAATGAACTTATGTTAAGTACCTGTACGGGTTTATTACTGAGCTTTCCATCACAGTTCCTCTTTGACTGGGATGCAGAAGTTTGTCCAGTGACCAAATCTTAATGAAAACGTCTGCGGTGGGCAGAGCATATTGCTCTCTGTGAAATGTGATCCATGGTACTCAATGCATCTCTCATATCGCTTTATAAGTATTTTGATTAACTGAATCGGGCTTCAGTCTGCCTGTTAATTATAAAGTGGAATTATTAGTTGAAATTACAAGACTGACTTTGCAAATCATAAAGAAAATGTATTTTCTGTTAAATCTGTTACAGCTAATATCAACTGGATCCAATTTTAGATGTTGGCACAGGAGTTATTTTTTTGTTTTTCATAGTAGAGGAAAATACATTTTTTTAAGTGGTATTGTATACTTAATGCTTGAATAGTTTCAGTTCAATATTGCACTACTGAACTAGAAATAGTTCTCTTATAAAGTCAAAGTTCCCTTGATAAATAGGGCCTGTCCACAACTATCAACTGCCCGGCCAGTTGCTGTGTCCTGGTGCTGGGACTGTGTGCAGTTAAGAGTTAGATTTTAAAATTTTTCAGGAGATTACAATGTGTAAGAGTTTTAGTTGAAAACAATAACAGTGTAGGCTAAGTATGAATAAACACTGATATTTGAACTATATTTAACACAGTTTTTCCTTCCTCTGTTCCAAAAAGAACAAGAAAATCCCTTTCCACATTCCCACAGATTATATCCTTCACTGTTTGGGTGAAGCAGCTTAAGGCTTATTTATGCTTGACGCAGAAGACGGATGCGGAAATGGACGCACAGTTTTATCTATCCCTTGCATCTGTTACACGCGTAATTTGGTCCAATTTCAGTGATCTTAGCTATCCATTGCTTGACGCAGAGGACAGAACAATACCACAGGAAATCGTGGGGTGCAGTGCTGAGCAGAATAGCTGACATGCAGCCAGCGAATGAAACAAACCAAAGAAGAAGAAGAGGATCAGAAAGGGAGCAACAAAGCAGAATGAGAATGAAGACAAGAACAACAATCTTAGAAACTGTGCAAGCTTTTGAAGGAAGACTATATGCAAGTGTTTAGTGCATGTTGGGTGGTTGGAAACAACTTCATAGCGACGCATTACTGCTGCCAAACGGTGTCTGAAACTGACATTGGCTCGCAGGAGTAAACTCTGAACTTTGCACTGCCCACTTGTGGAGGAATTGACTTAACAACCATGGCAACGGAAAACATGCATGTATGAGCAATGTATGGTAACATTTGAAATGGATGTCGCTTTTTATATAGGCTACATAAAAAAGCATAAATGACCCTTTGGGCAAATACAATGATGTGCTGAACAAACAACAAATTTCCTCGCTGTTCTTCATTAATAATACATCATAATGAACCTGGAGATTTTTTTTTCTCCTTCTGTGCTTGGCTTTACAACACTCTCTTTTTTAATTTTGTGTGGAATGTCTCCATGGAGACTTTTTACTTCCAGATACAACCTTCACCTTAATAGGAGCAATAGCATCCATAATATTTAACATGTTAAAATAAAAATTTGTGACAGCTCATTGACTGAACCCCCTGACAGGGCAGGTGTTAAAGAGAAGACTTGGTTAAACATCCCGCTTGTGTTTTCAGTTATACACCCTTTTGTGATCAACTCCATTGAGACATTTGTGTGAACAGAAATCGTACTTTCAAAGAAAACACAGTAATGATCAGACAGGCCCACATCACACACAGTAAACTTGGAAATGTCCAAACCCTTTGACATCAGTAAATCTAGAGTGGGTCCTTTAATGTGTGTGGGCTCTGTTATATACTGAGTCAGCCCAAATTTGTCCAGAATGTCCAAGTCTTTAGTCCCATTGTCCCGAGGGTTGTCTACATGGATGTTAAAATCACCAACAATAATAATAAGTCAAAATCTACACAGATTATAGCAGCAGTTCACTAAATTCATGAAATGAAATTCTGTACAGTGTCAGTCTGAAATGATTCATTAAATAAAACTGCAACCCCCCCCTCCTCTCCTGTTCAGTCTGACCTCAGTGATAAAACTAAAGTTGGGAGGGGCTGATTCAATAAGAGCAGCTGCACTGTTATTTTGGTCTGACCAAGTTTCAGTTAAAAATGTAAAATCAAGGTTGTGCTCAGAGATTAAAGCATTAAATAAAAATGTTTTCTGCTAATGACCTAACCTAACATTTAATAAAGCTACTTGATTGGTGTAGAATTGTTTACTCCATGTTTGGGGGCCCACTGCGGCTCACAGGGTATGCTAACTCCACTGGGAAAGCTTTTAGAAAGCAGCTCTCTGGGTTCTGACAGAGCTACATTTCTCCTTCTGTTACCAAACAGTCCATATATTCT
The DNA here is from genome assembly GCF_017639745.1 of Melanotaenia boesemani. Taxonomy (NCBI): domain Eukaryota; kingdom Metazoa; phylum Chordata; class Actinopteri; order Atheriniformes; family Melanotaeniidae; genus Melanotaenia; species Melanotaenia boesemani. The sequence goes on along the minus strand of NC_055695.1, from coordinate 31,601,485 downwards.
GGAACCTTCTAATAAACAGGGATCCAGCTGGTCCTGGGAAAACTCATGACTGCCGTTATCCACGCAGCCACATCATACATCCCAAACATGAAGCTGGCATGGTGGGACAGGAGGGGTAGATCTGAGTCCAGCATCGACCTGCTCCATCATCTCCTTAGTCAATTTCAGGTTGGGGAGGGGGGAGAAGGGATGACGATGACTTGTTGGGAGTTTTGTGGGTTGAAGGCCCACCATCCTGGTTCTTGGTCCTATACACACCCTGCTGCTCAGCAGGAAGGACTTTAGTTTGATGGGTACACCATACAGCCAATCAATAGTGGCTTATACCATTATGTAAAAGAAGAAAGGGAGACAGACAATCCTAAGAGAGTATACTGGTGCAGGTCAGTTTGGCAGAGTGACAGAGAAAGGCTGGTTAGCCAGATTTAAATAAACGAACAAATGCATCTGGCTGCATTTAAATGATACTGGAGACTGAAATGCTGAATTATAATGTTCAGACTCTGGCCTTTTGATTTGTTTGCTGTGGTTCTGTGTTGAGTTGTTCATTTATTGGATGATTAAAATGTTAAACAACAGTCATTTTTAGAACAAAAAACAAACAAACAAACAAAAAAAAAAAAAAATAAAAAATAAGAATGAAAACACTGAATAAAAATTGCTTACCAACACACAAACCATTCATAATTTTTAGATTAGGGTATAATAGAAGTTCAAAGAGATACTAAATAAAGAACCATAAAAGAGCTGGAAGAACTGGAGCTGAATCTTTGAAAAGAGTCAGACCTCCTATCACTGTGATGAATGGTGCAAATCACTATGTTTCCCATTAACATTGTTCCATGAGCTATCATCCTACCATTGGCTGCAGCTTAAGAAAGATGTGTAGAAGGATAAAACACAAATTTGACAGTGGTTGGGCGATGTAAACAACTTGGCTGGTTAGTAACTGGTTAATAAGTTACTTCAGTCCTTGTTGGAAAAGTGAATGTTATTGATGTTCAGCATTTTCATGAAAAACAGAGAAAACAGAACATGGGTTTCTGCATGGTAGAGACAACATGTAATTTTCTTGTGATTGATCTTTTCCCCAGACATGTATTTTTAGCCAGTAATTGGGAAATAAAAGTTAGAAGTTAGAATAACTACAAGAGATTGCGTGTTTGTTTCCTACATTCACAACGTAAACATTCATAGTCTATAAACTGGGGGAAATAAAAGCACCTAAGTGTACCTTTAGGGGTACAGGGGCTTTTCAGTGGGGTGGTATTTTCAAAGGTCCTGTTGTATCCTCAGTAGGAGGGACTTATTTGTATACTTGTAGCTTGTACCTTGTAAAGACCAGTGTTGAACCATTAGCAAGTAGAAAATGTCTGGCTCCCATCTTTTCTTTATCATACATTCACATGTCAGTAAGCACATCAGAGACAACATGGGGATGGGTGTCTTGCCCAAGGAGATTTTAAAAAGTGGTCTAGGGAAACCTGGGCGCAAACCACTAACCTTCTGACACTGAGACAACCTCTCGTCCTCTTGAGCTGTGCATTATAACAAAATAAATAAATGCATAAATCCACATTTAAACCTTTTATTTTCTTTCATTGAGGTTACATATCTATATTTATTTACTGGAATCTGCTTTGAAGGTATTAGACAACAGTAAAGTCTATGAATACCCAAACATTTAGAAGAAACAGAACTGCATTTACAGTGAACTAACTGGGAGCATAAATGTACTTTTCAATCCCTCAAAAGGACTTGAGGTCCAGTTGCAAGCGCTGGTGGGTACATAAACCTAGTACTTTAGAGACAGTGACGCAATTCTGCTGTACCCCTTTTGTGAACAAATTAGATTAGATTAGATCAAATAGAATTTTAGTCATCCCTCATTGGGGAAATTTGGTGTTGCAGACAGCTGTATATAGTATACTCGGTACACACAGAACCAAAATAGAAAAACACACACATCTGTAGTTACATATATACAAACCAACGCTAGCAGTGCATGATGGAAATTCTGCAGAAGTTGTAGGAGATGGCAACAGCTGTCTAACATGTCATTGTTTCTTTAAACAGCTCTGGGTTAATCCATTCAGTAATTCTTTAATTTTTTTTTCTAAACCTAACCAGTTTTAGTTCCTAAACTTATTTTAAGGGACCCACATGGGGCAGAAACCAGTCTGCAGGGTGACTTCAGCCTTGTGTCTGAGTTATACATCTATCACTACCAGAAACAAATCTTTACAAATGCTTTATTTAGCTGTGCAAATGCTCAGCTGGTATGGTTTGCTTTAACTCAAACTTCATGTTGTGTTTAAAGTCAGAGACTTGTGACTTTCTCAGTCCAGGGGGAAAAAAAGTGTGTAATCATATTTGTCTCTATGTTGTTCTAGCATATATTGTCCCGTTCCATGTCCTATTTAAATGAATTCCAATTATTCAATTAATAATTAATTAGCTAAATCTAATTAGTCATTAATTACAGATACAATTAATAATAAATTGGCTCATTTTTGGTGAAAGACTTATAACAATGTTTTTCAGCTTGATAATTAGAATATTATTAACTATGCCTTTTGTAATTTTCTGCTATCTTGTCCCGTATGCCCTCTTCGTGACAATTTTGTTCATTTTTCTGAACTTTTTGTTTTTAGTTGGTGATCATTTCAGCTGTATTGCAGGAAGTGCCATGGTTTTTTGAATAACTCTTCTTTTTTGATAATTTTCTTTTTAAATCCAGTGTCTTTTTCTGTCAGTTGTCTTTTATACTGTTTCAAAGAATTTGACACCTTCTGGTGACCCTTGGGGCCAAAAGTGTCCCATTGACTTCCATTAAAACGACCTATTTTAATCTGTCATTACAGTTTATAATAATTCATTCTTTAATGTCAGCATTTCATTTGGAAGTAATGACATTTGACAATTTTACTTCATTCCATCAAATTCAACTGGTCCCTCATTATAGGCAGATGCAGGGAATACTGGTATTTTTGCCATTTATATTATGGAGCGGTTGGGACCACCAGGGTGATGGGTGAAACAAATTTCTAATCCAAATCTAATCAAGGTTTTGATAATCAGAAAAGAATATACACATGTGCAAAGGAATCACTGTTAGCGGCCCATGATTTCATAATAAAACAAAAATACCAGGATTCCCTGCGTCTACCAGTTAAATTTGGTAGAATGAAGTGAAACTGTAAAATTTCCCTACTTTTCTTACACATGAAAAGCTGACATTAAAGCATTAATAGTTTTAAAATGCAATGACAGTGAGATTAAAATGTGTAGCTTTAATGGAAGTCAATAGGACACTTTCAGCCACAAAGGTCAACAGAGAAAGTAGCTAATACTACGTAAAAAATACTAATGCGATCAAATCAATTTTGCTGTCAATCTTTGACATACTCAAGACTCACATCAGGTCCGAAGGTGTTCAAGTGATTTTAAAAAAGCAGAAAACAACAGAAAAAATAAATACTGATGTATGATGATTTTATAGTAATTGTTATGCGCATGTACATTTTTGCTGTGAGGGTGCCCAGAGGGAATTTCCAACACTACATAAAAAGTACAAATGGAATCAAAACAATTTTGTTGCTAGTCTTTGACATATGCAAGTGTTCAATTACCAAGACCAAGACTCATCTCTAATATTTATAATATGGAAAATAATTCAGGTTTTGTGTTTTTTTTGTAATGAAGAAGTCAGTAATTCAAATGTTCAAACTGGCATTTAAAGGGTTAAAATCTTATAAATGATTGAATGTTTGTAGTTTTGAGCAGGACAGAAGTTGCTGAAATGATTCATGAAAAAATGTTGATGTATGTATGAAATAGCAGAGATCCATCCGAGGGTGCCAAATGTGAGGAGAGAACAAAGGTTATGAAACACAACAATAACTGTCGGGTTAATAGATTTTTAATTTACTTTTGGGCATATTACACTGTTTTCCATCAGATGGTGCAGTTTATTCGATTTTAATACACAGTATTGTTTATTAAAACAGAATTATTTATTTTAGATTAAATTCCTGCCGCCCTTGTGTTGCAGTCATGTCCTTCCTGCTTCCAGTTAATCTGAGCATGCAGTGCATACAGTATCTACCCAGTTGTGTACATTGTTGTTTGTGATGTAGTTTACTGGATTGATGTTTGTCATTTTCTTTCTAACAGCAATATTAACCTGCTTGAAGTATCTTTCTGTGATCTGTTTTTCTCAAATCTCTTTGTTATCCTGCATGATTACCTTCTCTCTGACAATAATGGTTTAGCTGTTCTGAGGGAATTGTTATGATCGCACATGGTGCATCCCCTTGCTCTTGTCCTGCAAATCATCCTCATCTTCTTCTTTGTAACTACAGTCTTCCTTATCCTTTGTCCCCCTCATTTCATTACACAAAATCCCAAAGAAACCACTGGGCAGGATCAGTTAGTCCCAGCCAGCTCAGTGCTTTTCCTATCCTTTATTAAAGTGTAATCAAACATGGGTTTAAGTGGAAAATAAATATCCAGGCCTAATAAGCTGCTCAGCCGGATCATGTAAATGCAAATTTTCAAGCTGGTTCCCATCCGTCCCACTGAGGGGGCGAACAAGCCGAGGCAATCGCCTCCTCCGCCCGCAACTGTAAATCAAGGAAAATAATGGCAGGATAATGACCAGTTTGCGGTCCCAAGCAGATTGAATGATAACAATCCTGGTATGTTACACGCAGCTTTTCATTTAACATCCTATCGTGGGGAAAGGCAGCAAACAGCTTGGTGTGCCTCATTAAAAGGGTTGTCGATGCCTTGTAAATTTTAGCGGAGCAAGGGGCGGAAAATTCACAGGAAAAACTGATTGGGTGAAGATGGGGCTTATTCCCCATCCGTGAGGGCCTTGTGCGCCGTCACAGAGAGGCCGCAGATCTGAGAGCTCCAACGAGCCGCTAACTGCATTGCAGTTGTCTGTTTTCTAATGTGACGGAGTGAGAATGAAGAAGAGTGTGAATGAAAAAGGGAAGAATATCCACTCAGACAAGCACTAAATAATAGACGTATAAATTGCTCCGTTTTCTTGTTTGGGGAGATGCTGATTTAGCTGCTAATTGGAGACAGAAACTGTCAAACGGGTGGCAGATAGTGATTGTGGTGGCTTCTGTCAGGATTAGGTGAGAAGGAAAAAAAAGAGAGAGAAGTGAGCTTTCTTCTGATGAAGGCAAAGACACTATGACGGCGGTCCCCTCCCTTTCCTTGTCTGATATTTACCCAAAACACATTAAACAGATAAAGGAGAGAAAAGAAACAATAAGCTCTGGATTACGGGCCCTGTCTCTTTCCTCCGTCTCATGTCTTCCCTTTTTCTCTTTAAGCTGTCTCTGTGATTGATTAACGTGTTTGTTTGAAGAAATTCTGCATGTTTGCTTGCTCAATAAAATATACAGAGGCACAAATACATGCAGGATGTACACAGACGCTCACACAGAAACAATGAACTGGCTGTTAGCAGAGACAGCGAAGGAGACGGATAAAGACTGACTTACTGATCTCTCGAGGGCATCTTCCTCTAACCCTGCCTTGACTCTCCTCCCTTTTCTCTGGAGCATTAAAATGAACAGTAATTAGGCTTTGATACTCTGGCAAATGAACAGTAATTAGAGTGTGCTACTGTGGATCCGCTGCCAGAGCTGCTCATTGAATATTCACACCATTATTGAACGTTAAGATTAGCTTGCCGCTGTCGTGCACAAACAGTGTGGCATGGCAACGGCCCTTTGCAGATGGTGCTAGGGGGATGGTGGAGGCTGTGCGTGTGTGTAGACAGGTCGTCCAAGCCTAACGGACCCTCAGAGGGGATTTTCTGGTTATTAGATCCTTGCCAGATCATGGGCCAATTATAAAGAAAACTGTCAGTCAAGGCAAAGTGGCTATGTGATTAGCGAAAAAGGACAAAATCAGGTGAGGAGTGTGAATCTTTCTGAAGGCAGCTTTGATTTGCTAATAAGATGGAGAGGGAAAAGGACCGGGGCAGGGTCCCCAGCTGTAGTCCTGCTTTGCTCTCTTCATTTTCACTGTGACCTTCTTAGCACTGCCGGTCTAATCTGCGCTGCAGAGGAGACATAAAGAATGGCTCTCGAGGGGTTTTCTGGGCCCAGGCTGTGAATGAGGCACAAGGGGGTTAGCCACCAAAAAATGAGAGCAGTACCCCCTACTCCCAACCAGAGGGACATGAGTAATCAAATAGTTCCTTCAGCACGACAGGGGCCAAATGCTGCTTAATTACCCTAATAGTTTTTAAAGACTTTTTACTCCTGATAAAAAAGGAAAAGCGGCCCTTGCAGCTATGTCTCCGAGAGGAGGAGGAGTGGAAGGATAAGAGGAAGGATGGAGAGGTGCTTGTCTCTGAGAGCAGTCCTCACTCTGTCCGCTCCTCTTCCTAATTTCCAAAAGCACGACAGTGTATCCTAATTTAGTGGCTGGTGACCGGGGCTGACATGAGGGGCGTGGTGAGGTCTTTTTCCTTTTTTTAATTTTTTTCTTTCTTGTCGGGCACAGTTTCTGGCTGGGGAAAGGCAAGCGCAGAGGGGAGACAGGCAGCACAGTGCCAGTGCTATAATGAAGCGCGGTAGACAGCAGGCCTGACAGCTCTGGCAGGTGATGCATGGGGCCCATGCTAATTCTTCAGCAAGCCAGTGATGGATCCTGAAATCTTGACCACACATCCCATTAGCCCCTGTCTGTGACAGGAGAATAAAGATATTAAAAAATCCTGGAGAAGTTGAGAGAAGGGGGTGCAGGGGGACGAGGAGCGGGACGCAGACAGCCAGTCAAAGGACCTTACGCAAACCTCCAAGTCCTCTGCAATATTTTCAGCACCAAAGTTATTGATGACTTAACCTCTGGGGTGCAGGTTATGGGTGATGGATACTGTACATCTCCAGCATGGAACAGCAGAGGATAACAAGGTAGACAGTGAATCACCTGCCCACAGCTGATAAAAATAGAATATGACATGTTGTACAGCATATACGCTGCATTATCCCACTGCAGATTCTAAGGAGATGAGTGAACTGGGCTTTCCTGTAAATAGATTAGTTCATTGAATGGGTTTTCTATAGTCTCAGCTGTTCTGCACATCCCCACTGCCCTGGCTTTTGCATCTCAGCACTATGAATGCAAGAACTGTTTATTAGGCTGTCCCTGCCAACTCCTCTGCGACCTCCCCTCCTCACCGGAATAAAAAATACTGAGGAAATAAAAAGCTCGGAGGCCGTGAAACTCCTCAGCTATCAAGCACTCAGGTGTGTTTACCATATATCTTTTACCTTCTTGTGCAGGATAGGGCTAATATTTTTGACAAGTTATGTGTGAAATATAAATGACCCAGTCGTGATACAAATAGGAAAACCGGTAGCAAGGCGAGTGGAATCGCAGCCAGGCCCCGAGAATCCTTCCCATTTTCTTGGGGTTGACAAATAGCACAGAGGAAGTTCCAGGGGAAACTGAGAGGTTACTGTGACAGACAAGGAGCACAATTATCACACCATGATGAAAGAGGCATGGTGAGCGCGCGTCGCACCGTTAATTACCGTCCTTTTTCCACCAGCCTCTAATGTGAGGAAAAACACGCGATGACAAGTGTGTAAAAGAGCAAGCACTAAATTACTGTCAGGAAAAATAAACGGAGGATCGCGCGGCCCGCACAGTGATTTACGGGGGCAATTAGTCACCGCCCCACGGAGATGCTGAGGACAGCAGTGCGGCGGGATTGTGTCAGGGAGAGAGAGTGTGAGAGACACTGCTACACTCCACCCACAATTTTCAAGAAATGGGTTGAGAAGCAGGAGGATTTTTTTCTCTTTGCTCTTGGTTGAGTGACCTTTAACTGGCAGAGGGGCCTTTATTCAACATTTCGCTGCTTTTAAAGAAGTAGAGATGTAAACGATCAAGCAAACAACATCCTGCTTTAAATCAGTGCCATGCTGTCAGATGTATATGTATCATAATAGAATGAAAGAATTAACATCATTAGACAATATGGAGCCAATTTAGGTCATGTTTACATGATTATGACACAGGTGTAAGTAAAACTAAAGCCATGTCTGTCATTATGCCATCAGTGAAGTACAGCTTTTTAGTTTCAAGTCGAATATGTCAACATGCTTGAAATGCTAAACGTCTAAAATGAGCCCCCCCAGTCTAACGTCAAACATCAAATGGGCTCTAATTGTTTCTAAACGTGACACAAGTTAAGATACTTCAGTTTAAAACCTGCAATCATATCTCGAAAGTGATGCTTGATTCCTCATCTTGCCTTGTCTCAGCAAGAAGCTTCTGAGATGGGGGTCGCATCCCAGTCGTCACATGTCCCTCATACTTCATGCACGGCTACGAAACGAGCCTTTCATCACGTATTAAAATACCTGCTGTACTTTTAAAGAAGTGGAACCACTGGGAATATGCCCGAACGAGTGGAAAGCCCATTGATTTGTAATGGCTGGTGACAGATAGTGTCACATCATCTTTGTTAATTTCACTCATTCAGAACTGTTAAACAAACATGGCGTGCTGGTTTTTTTTTTTTTTTTTTAAATGATAGGGTAGTGTTGAATAAAAGTGAAGTGTGTCTTCATTTGAAACTGTCACACAGTGTGATAACTTACAAACCTGATGAAAGAAGGTAAAGATGGAGGGGTGAAGAAGAAATTCATCTCCACATCCTTCACAGCCAACTAAAGACAATTATAGTCGAGAACTTTAAAAGAAAACCCTCAGACACAGACTCTTAACTTCCTAATCTTCTGAAGCTTTCACTTCCCTTAGCGCTAATGCTTGATGCTAACATGACAACACGTGTTGGAGGATATTGACATTTTAATCTGCCTTGTCAGGCTTGTATACATATTTAGACTGACGATTTGCACATGTATTGAAGGAAAATAATAACACTGCCAGTAAACTGACTGTTAGGGGCAGTGTGATATGAAGTGTGCATATGGGTGGAGGGTGGGGGGGTGGTGTACACATTCTCCCGGCCATACAAATCCAGTAGGGGCTAGTGAGTGGGCTTGCTAGGTTGAGCCACATTTCCAGGTCAGTGGCCTTGAGCATGCTTGGTTTCAGCTGCCTTGCCCATTCTTATTGGCAAAGGTGCCATAAGACGAGGTTGTGAGGGCCCGTAAGTGGGGAGGAGGAAGTGGTGGAGAAGCTAACCAGGAGAGGACCATATGCATGTCCACTGGAGCGCTTCCCTGAGGCCCTCTTTCTCTGCCTCCACAGCCCTCACTTCACCGCATTATGCACTTCTTTACCAATGAGTGCCAGGATATCAGCCTTCCTCAAGCTGTCAGCCTTGTTTTGTTTTTTCTTCTTCCAGAGCAACACAATGTGAGATTGGAGAGGGAAAATGAAAAAAACACAAAAAATAAAAAAACAGCTGGTGGAGCTGTAGAGTAATGAGTAGAAAGACCCTGCCTATGAAATAGGAAGAATTCTCCCGTCTGCATTGGCTTTCACTGCAGTCAGTGGGCTTTAATAACTATCACAGCTGACCAAAACACTGCATGTCCTGGACGTCTACTCTTCACTTTTCCTTTCACAACGGTTCAGCTGAACTATGAACATGATGCACGATACCATCCATCATTGCTAGTCGTTGTTGGGGTATAATATTTGTGCACTGGTCACATCCTGAGATGTCAAGGTGTTAACATAAATCGCCTACTGAAAATTAAATTGGTTGCCAGGCAACATAACAACACAATGACATTCGGGTTTTACACAAAATGGATTATTCCACTGTTTGATCGACCTCAGGTAATCTATCTGACTAACTGTACACTCATTCACTTTCTTAAACTTATTGATTAATAAGTTAGTTCCAAGCAGGCGGGGCCCGTATATCTCCACTACAGGTATAAAGAGACTGTAGTGAGAGTTTAGAAGACCGATGCTAGAAACATCATGTTGGGCACTTTGTCTCTAAGGTTAGTGATCTTTTACTAAACTATCTGAATAACAAGTTCTTGTTTTTTCTCTTAGTGGGAATATCCCCCATGTAGTTATTCCAGTGGTACAGTAGTGGCTCGAAAGCGAGAGTGACTGCTGTGTCTTCAGTTTAACTTGCCATTGCTGCTCTTGTGCCCATTCAGTTTTTACAGGAAAATGCTCCCTTTTATCCTTTTTCACCAAAATGTAAAAGTGTCACAAATAGGTTCAGAAATTGTGAAAATTGATCAGATCAGTTCATTTGTCAAAAGTATTTTTTTCCAGTTACAACCATTGGCCAAAGTGAAGCCATATCTACCTTACAACAACCTCAAAAGAGTCACATATGCTTTTATAACCACACAACTGGATTATCATAATTCCTTGTATGTCGGTTTGAATCAGTCGTCTCTACGTCATCTTCAGGCAGTGCAAAAGGCTGCTGCTTGTCCCTTGACTGGGATCAGATGATATGAGCATATTACCCCAGTTTTGGCAGTTTAGGCATCACCCCACTGGGTTTCCATCCATTTTAGAAGAGATTTTATGTTTTTATTGCTACTTTTTAAGGTTTAAATTGGTCTGGCACCATCGTGTTTGTGTGAACGTCTGTATCTTTAAACACCTTATCCCTGGTGGAGTGCTCATCCAATCAGATACCCCTTTCGACTCAGGAAAAGACCCTGAAAAAGAAATAAAAAAAAAAGAAAAGCTTTTTCAGTAGGTGGCTGTACTTTTTGTAACAATTTACCAGTACAAAAAAGAACAGCTCAAACATCTGCTCCATTTAAAACTGTGTGGCTTTTTTTTTACTGGGAAAGCACTTTGGCCTAATTGTTTTTAAATGTGTTAAAAAAATGATTTTGCACTTAGAATCTATGGAAGAAGAAAAGTGCCTTAGCTCTTTAAACAGCTACCAAATTAAATCGTTAAGGGTATCACTGATTTATTAAAATTTAAAACAACCATATGAAATAAACTAAATATATATCAATGATTACTTAAATCTTTAATTAGTAAATGTATTAAAATTGCAAATAGATACATATAATTAAACCAAAAGTGTTTTTAGGTCATTAAGCAATGATCTAAAAACAGAATTATTTCTCTATTTAATAATTATTTTAAGTTTCCGGAACTCCATCACATCAGGAATTATTTTAAACCTTCATTGCAGATTGAACAGTGGCAGCAAGTCCCTGCAATTAATACCAGATAACAGATCACTGCAGTAAAATACTCTAATACATTAGGTGACAGAATTACCTTTATGGTTAATGGAAATATTGCCTATTTCTTAATTCATCTATTTTCCATATATTTATCCATATACTTAGACCACATTTTCCTAGGTACCTCCAGGTGATGCCCTCAGGCGCTCCACAGCTACAGTCTTTTGTATGAAAACATTTGGTTTGTCCTATAGGAAGGTTTCCTATTCTGTGTACAAGGCGTTATGTCATGGCACCAGAGAAATAATGGACAGCTTCGAAGTTTATAGTTACTACAGTCAATATCTCGGTCAGAAAGGTTTGATGGAGGAAGCTGACATAAAATTAATCTCTGCAGCAGAAGAACCATGAAATAAATAAATAATTACATGTTTTCACATAAAATGAACTGATCTTTTAATTAAATCTGTAACACATTTGATTTATTTATGTATTTATTTCCTATTTTAATCTAATAATAAATTAATGATGTAATTCTTCATTGAATTGTGTCACTTGTCTACCTCCGTATATGGAGGGAAATATTGGGTCGTATGGGACTCAGCCTTCATTCACTTGCATTACTTGGTCTAAATACACACAAACAGACACAGACATCATTTTGATAATTTTTTTAGCTCATTTATTGCGTTTATTGTGTATGTGCTGCATTTTGTTGACCAACATTACACATTCTGATGTGAGACTGTGTTACTTGTGCATAGTAGTTCCAAAAGTGTTTTTTTTTTTTACAGCTAGCATACACTGCCACCTCACAGTTTTGCACCTCACAATTTTTCTAACCAAGTGTGTGCAGTGTGATTGGTGTGTACTGGTGCAAAATTAACTTGAGGCACAGGTTCATAAACAGAGGTGTCTTCACAGTCGCCTGTACGGTCTGTCAGTGATGGCCCTAAACTTGGAGTCAGAGACTGTTGCACTCTGTGAAAGAGGTAAGTCATTTAGCAGTAAACTGTGGAGCTTGTTGTATATTACCGCATTTGTTGATATTCCAGTATTATACGTATATATTTTTAGTTATGGGGCATTTTGTTTGAGAAAAGACTCTCAGTCAACTGTGTATCAAACTTTAGGCTAAAGGGTTACCTAGGCAACCAGCGCATGGAGTATCTCCACATGCGTCATGGTCAGATGTGGTTTTTCAGGTGTTCATTTCACCCTCTCCTCTTGAATTTGGGTCCACCTAGTTATTTTATTTATCTCCTTTTATTTATTTATTTTTTTAAGTTCAGCATAACTTGTAAAAGGTTACTGAAATGGTATTTTGCCTTTCTGGAACATTCGGTGGGCGATGAGGTTGTTTTAGCTTGGCATACAGGCTACAATACAACCAAATGACTAATGGAGCTCTGTCTGACAGTAAGAGAGGTAATTGATGATCTTAGACTTGCTAGCAGGAACAGAGCTGTGCTTTGTCTGGTTTCCACCTTTTGTTTTAGGATAAGCTAACAGTCTGAACAATCATGCTAGCAAAAAAGCAATATGCTTTTAAATATGGTTTCCTCCTCTTTTGGCTCACTTCTTCTTTGTAGCTTGAATCTTTTTGCTAATAAGGAAACATAAATGTTTTCACGATCAAAAGAAAAAATACGTAGTAAGGCTATATTTAAAACGGGCTGGGCTGCTGGTTTACAAGGAAGCTCATTAAAAGATCTAGATTTTTTAGCCCAACTTTCACAAGTTTCTGATAATATCCTCCACAAAACCCACAATGGGGATTTCAGTGTATAATTTTATCAATGTTATGTTAGTTATCTAATTAATTTTGCCAAAGCTTTTGCAATCTTTGTGTTGTGTTTTTCGTGTTTATCTGAGGAAGCAGCTTGAGAATGTATTTGGGGTTTTCTTGGAGATGTTGGATTGAGAGTATACTCTTCCACTTTTTCTGCCTCTATAGCTTCCAGTCTTATCTAAAACCAGCTTTGAAATTAACTCACTAACTGGCTATGAAATAACAGTCAACCAAGAAGAAGAGGAGTAAAAAAAAAAAAAAAAAAACAGGGCCAGTGAATCAATATGGGCAATGGGGGAAGGCCAAATGTAATAAATAATACAATAACAAGCCTAACTAATGAGCTGTTGCAATGGTGCAGTTCACAGAATAGTCCCTTTGTACGAATCCATGCTAATAATCTCTGGAAGCAGATGATGAAGTGTTGCCATAAGGCAACACCTGTGCAATTACAGCAGCGGATTCTTTTGCACGTAACATTAATTTCAGCCCTTTATAAAGGCCCAATGAGCACACTAATAATCTGGTCTACTTGACTCCACGTCTAGCTGAAACAGAGCATCTAATTAGGTAAAGGTAATTAATTAGAGATAAACGGAGCTAATCAGGACCCGTTAGCACTCCCACTTTCTTGGCATTAAGACACAGAACCTCCTGCTCTCTCATTGGCCACCCTGTCATGCACTCAGGGAACATGAAAAAGATATGTTTTTAATAGAGGCTCTGTGATCTTGCAGTGAACTCGCCTGCACCCTTAAGATCAAGATTTCATCCTATTAGCTCTCTAATGATCTTATTAGGATGTGAACTTCTTGGTAAATTATTGTTTTATGAAGGCTACACATTGTTGAACAAGGGGTGCGTAACTCAGTGTGATTTAGCCATTAAAGTTTTGCTGTTAAAAAGATAAAATAATCTATATTTAGTGAACAAGGAATGTAAATTTATTACCTGATCCCACAGAAACACGTGAGTGGACCACAAGTAACCACAACGTTTCAGCACTTATTGACAAGATCCCGGCATGTAATTTTGAACAATTATGTGCTGGGAACACATAAATAAATGTAGAGACATTCATGTTCATCTCACATAATTCTGTGAGATCAGGTTTCAAATTTAACATGCAAACTAGAGGAAAAATCTAAAATAAAAATCAAAGCTCAGAAACTGTTTCACTTAATTCTATTTATTTAAGCAATGTAATCGACCTAACAGTCAATCTATCAAATAATTATTCTTTCTGAAATACAGGTTAAGATAGTTAACCTGTAAAAGTTAACACAGACAAGTTAACACAGAGGAAAAACTTTAAAAAATAAGCATATCTAAGTTTAGCTGGTAGCATTTCAAACCTAAAATGTGATGACATGTGGCTGCTGAGATTACAATATCTAACAAGAAATCATATTAGAGATACACGAAGGTGATTTTGTTTTCTTTCCCCCAATATTTCCTGAGTGAACATTAAGCCCCAGACAGCAAACATCCAACTTCCTATCATCTTTGTTCTAATTTTCATATGAAAGGTAAGGGGAGGAGGGGGACCTGGATGGAAGTGTTGCTTCCACGTTACGCTGATGCAACGGCAGCATGAAGAGCCCGTGCTTCCACTCATGTACCTATCATGTCCAATTTTTTCCCAATAGATATTCCAGTCTGCACATATGTGCAAATACTGTTTGAAAATGGAAATTTAATGGTTATTGTAATGAATGTTGACTTAGCGGATCAGAAAAGCAGAAGGGAAGGAGGTGCGAGAGAACCTGAGAAGAGAGGTTTGTTTAGATGCTCGGGTGTCGTTGGGTTTCATGAGGGGGAATGATTTGAGGGGAAACATGATTATTTTTTTTTTCCCTTCTGCTTTTTCCTTGTACACAGGGGAGTCGTCTGCTACAAGAAGGCAGGGCGCTCCCCCGACACGCATCATTAGAAGGTTTTTTACAAGCGACAAGCAGGCTATTTGGCTGTCATTGGGATTGTTTGAAGAGAATATGTTTCTGCTCCATACTCCAGGGAGCCCCACATCAGGAGAAAAAGTAGATCACCCTTGAGCACTTGACACTGCTGTTATGCATTTGTCAATATTAAGGCTAAGAGGTTGGGCCACCATGTGTAAATTGGGAGTTTGACTGCCTCAAATGTGAGTTGACCTTTAACCTGGAACGCCATACATTCGCTAAGCTTGCTTCGGCTAATTGCTACAAACACGCTCACCAGAACTATTCAATTATTCAGCTGCAGCAAAATGCTTGGCAGCTCTAAATTAGCTTCCCATGTGTGCACATTGAGAACAATATATATGCATTTTTTTGTTATTAAATTAATTGCTGGAAGCTTTTGAGAAACCCTCTGCCTTATCACCAAAAAATGTAAACATAAAATCACCTCTGAAATCTGTAAAAAGTGAGGCAGCACATTGAGCAGACATGACGTACTTTCATGTTTTGGGCATGGCCCATAATTCAACCATCACTGGTCCAAAGTGCAAGGACTGAGCAGCGTTTACAATTGAAATGAGGCATGGACTCGGCATACAGATCCTCATTATATCGTTTCCCTAAGGGCTGAGCTTCAGTTGGCAAAAACGGGAGACAAGTACATCCTTGCTTTTCTGAAAAGCCAGAAATGAGTAACAGTTTGGTTTCAACACCAATCTCCAAATGACTTCTCTAAAGCACACACAGTGGGGAGAGATTTGTGGCGGTATGTGCGACTCTGGTCCATTTGTCTGCTGTTCACCATGGGCAAATCAGGCAAACATGGCACATGGGGTCACATCTGATTCCCTATTGGAGACAAGATGGTGAGAGGATGGCAGCAGCGCGAGGCGGCGTTGCAGCACTCTGATGTGTCCAAAAGTATCTGCATCAGTGGTGCTGATTGTGAGGCACCCGCTGGCGCTGTTTAGATAGTTTGACTACATCAAGCTCCCTTCCAGACGGCTCTTACTGGTGCGATTAGAGGAGGGTGAAGATGAAAGGTGTTCAGTGTATTTTTAAAATTGTTGATTTTCCGCGTAATGATAGCTCGTGCAATTAAGCTCTGGCTGCAGGCTCTGCACGTCCTTGTGAACAAAATCTTAATTATTTTGTGTGTGTGCGTAAGAGAGAATGACTCTGCATGTGTGTGCATGTCTGCACAGACTTCAGATAGATTTTCAACCTTTTTATTAGATTTTGAATGTTTTGCACCAAACAGATTTCTCTGTTATCTTTACTAGATACATGTCCACATAATGTTATTAAAAGTATTTAAATTTTAAAATTTAGAAATGAGCTGTTTAACCTGAAAGTGTGGTAGCAAAGCCAGCACCAATGTTCCCATCCTGTTCACTGAAATGAACTCGCCCGACAGCTAATGTTTCCTCTTGGATTGGGACATAAGCCTGCATTTTCTTTGTTTCATGATACAAAAGGTTTCACAGGATAGATGACAAGACATCTTGTGTTTGTTGGCTTTATATGCACGCTGTGACGGGGGTGGAGCTAACCTGTAGGGGGAAATTGTCAAAAGGGCTAAATTTGCCAAGAGAGTAATTGTGCTGTTCCATGACATTCACTTCTGCTAAATGTAATCACTTTAAATAATGTCAGTGACATCTTGTGAAGTATTTGGTGGAAGAAAAAAGCACTATGTAGGGCAGGCATCTAAGTGTGTGATCCCGACTGTCTGTGTGTTATCTTCTCTTTCATTAGAGATGAACAGCCTCGGGTCGGATGGGGTGGCGGCGGTGGTGTGTGCGTGGGGTAGCAGGGGGTGGGCAGAGCAGTGGGCATGGGAGGGGGGTGGCTTCAGTGGAAATGGTAAATAGGATTATAGAGAGGGCTCCAGTGTTGCCTAGAAGACAAAAGTGACTGATGATTAGCTTAATATTTGTTGCACAATGCAACACTGGCTGAACATTGTGAACATTTATTGCTAGTGCCAGGCACATTCAGCAAGCATTTCATCACACCCAACACTGGCCCTGCGAAATCCCTTGTAATTTCACAAACCGTCAGCATGTTAGAGAAAAAGAGAAGGGAAAAAAAAGAGAGAGAACATGTTATCGGCGGCTGCCTGATGTGCTTTCTGTACCTTAAGGCGCATTGCTGGAAAATTCAGCGTGAACTTTCGACACTTAAATGCTAAAATACGACTGATTTGGGATGATAATAGGCGCCCTAATAGAAGCTGATCCTTTGCAATGGCTTGCAGTCTTATTGCACACAGCTGTAATGCAATGTGAGTCGACAGTCAGAGAGAAAAAAAAAGAGAATGGAGAAAGGCACAGATAGTGAAAGATAACACAACACATAACCCTCCTTGCTGGCTGAGAGGGAAACATGTCTTGTGGTGCTCTGCTATGTATCGGGGTCGGTCGGAGGTAGCAGCGGATTGGAGAGGGAGCAGGAGAAGGGGCAGGAGACGGTAAGTGGAGCTGGCAGAGTGAGGATCCAGGCAAGGGGGCTTGACGGTGTAAGAACGAAGCTGACCCCTCAGCCCTTCAAGATCCACAAATGGATTCAGGCGTTGGACGGGACAGGCCTGGAGTCAGAGACCTGCTCAAGGTTGACAAGAGCCGAGGTCAACCTTCAGTGAGCCCAACTGTAAACAAGCTGCGAAAAGTAACCTACAGGGCTCAAATCAGGAGTGCTTCCATGGTAATTCTTCACTTATTGCTAGGCTGCATTGGCCTTACATATCTGAGGGCTGCCTCAAAGGAAAGGGTCGAGTCCACCACACCAGTGTTTGTTTCCACTACAGCAGCAGTCACAGAAATCCTACAGTGTTTGCACTTTAGTTCCCTTCACTTCCAGGGATCTTAAAAGGTTTAAAAAAAAAAAAAAATTAGCCTGAGCTCCTCAACACCTCCTCTACAAATAGATTTAACATACTTCAAGTGTTGCAGTTATCTTCAGTATTGTAATTTTTGTGACAATTGTTGTTAGCATATTCTTTTATTCCTTATTGTGCAAAGTAATTTTGCTTAGACATAGAGATTTGTTTCTTCCCATATTTTTCTCTTTATCTACAAGTGAATACTGCATATTTTAAATTCCTACAGATTGTTTATGCTTCCATATTTGTTTATGGTAGTGCTGTTTTTGTTCCAAATGGCCTTTTTCTGTGTCTGGGAAGGAATATTAGAAACTAAAATTTCCACATTAAAAGTAAAATTTAAAGTGGTATTTCATTTTTAATGGTCCTTTTTATGGGAACGGCTAGCTTTAGTTAATGTTTTCTTGTTACTGACAAAAAAGCATAAAAACAAACATTAACAACTAGAGGTGGTAAGATATTCTGGTATTAGTGATAACTGAAAAAGGCTTGGTGGGAATGCATTTTAAAACACCTAGATTTCCTTACCGAACGCTGGTCCCTGGACTAAATGTATTAAATTTCCCAGTGTAAATGTGCCCAAAGACCCCTGGCTTTCAAGTGGATCAGAGTTTGCTTCTTTGGTTGGAACCAAAGTGTGAACATTCACACTACTCCAAATGAACCATACCATCCACAGAAGTGGACCAACCAAACAGCACCAGTGTGGACGGGCTCCTACAGAGCAGGAAACAAAAAGTTAATTGAATATTTTGCTTTGGACCCTAGGGCTGTAGGGTCAAAAACTGAGAAGAGTCAACTGGAGTTTTCACTTTTAATCAGGTATTTAATCTTTTTGTCAAAAGTTATAATCATAGATTATGACACACTGCTCTCCTCAAGATGAAAGTGCAGAAGCAGCTTTCATAATTAAAAAGTATCAGAATCATTACTGCTGATTTACTACTAAATCGATACCAACTTTTACAGAACTGTTCACCAACATTTCCAAATCAAGTTGAGAATGAGGGCTGCACGGCGGTGTGGTGGTTAGCATCACAGCAAGAAGGTTGCTGGTTCGAGCCTCAGCTGGGGCAAGGTTTGAACCTGGGGAGTGGTATGTGTGGGTTTTCACCGGGTTCTCCATGTTAGGGTTAGGTTAGGTTAATTGGTTAAACTTTAAATTCTCCCTGTGGGTGTGAGTGTGAATGGTTGTTTGTCCCTATCTGTGTTGGCCCTGCGATGGACTGGTGACCTGTCCAGGGTGCACCCTGCATCTTACCTGCTAAATAGGCTCCAGCTTACCCGGGACCCATAATGGACTAAGCAGGACAGAGAATGAATGAATGGAAGTTAAGAATGAGAACTGGTTCAAAACCAGATATAAGATTATGTGCATGACTTGACTCTGTAGAAATCAAGGACCTGGGCTGAAACTTCAACTCTTGCAGTTACAGGAAACAATACTTACAGAAAAGGTTGGGTTACCTGTTGGATTAATAATGGACTAATCAGCACAGGAGACCAGATAATCACATTTTTAATATGATGAAAGACTGAAGTGGGACCAGTTTAAATCATGTGGTAAAGTATAAACTTGTGCTCATCAGTGTTGTTCTCATCAACATGATGGTGACCACGGTCCTGGCAGAGAGTTTGACAGGAGTTTTAATTAGTAATGGGGAATCTCCAGGGCGCAGGGCTAATAGAGGAGGAGGTATGTGTGTGTGTGCTTCTGCACTGTATGTGTTTCTGTGGGTCAGTAATGAGTTACATTTACTCTGTTACATTTACTTGAGTAACTAACAAAGTACTAAAAGTAGTTTTACTGCAGCATACATTTTACTTTTATATGAATACATTGGTCAAGAAGAAATGTTACTCTTACACTGAGCAACCCTCGACCTCAGTCCCTTTTCTTTGTTCACCATGTATTCAGTTATATATATATTGACTTTATTTTTGCCAGAGAAAGACCACCAGTTTCCCCAATCAGACGTAGTAACAATCATCATGACTCCGTTTTACCAGTCAGAGGTAGCTGTGCAGTCACATGACCAATATAAACCATGGCAGCATAGCAGTATGAACTCTTCACACCTAGCAGACAGGAAAAAGAAAACACATGAAAAATGCAGACAGATGTCTACAATGTTAAAACTGAGAGGGATGAAAACCTCTGGCCTCAACTCTGGCCTGAACTTTCCAGCCACGCCAGGTGACCTGGATTTATTGTCATGGTGCTGCGAAGATGTCATGTGATACAGAGGTGTTCACAAGTCCTTTATTGCATGTCCAAGTCATGTCTCAAGTCCCTTTTAGTTGTAATGAGAAATCTGCCATGCAACGCCTGCTGTCTGGTCTGGTTAGAAGATGCATTATAATATCCAAGAAATATATAATTCGTACTCATCCTTTATCTACCAGCATTTAGTAAGAGTTTTGATTGATAGCTAAACACTCTGTCCCTCTCCTCCTCTGGATGATTTCTTTGCTTTACTGAATATGGAAACCTGTAGATAAACATGGAAATGTATTCAGATTAATATATTTTAACATAATTTATTTAAGGGTTTTTAATGTGAACTGAAATGCATCTGGACCCACAGAGAAAATTGAAAATAATACTGCAGTTCATCACATTTTTTTCCTGACTGTAGAGAGGAAGACCAATGTGATGCACGTTAGTGCAGGAGTCACCACCTGTCGTCCCCCTGCTGCAACACACCTGAACCACATGACAGCTTGTTGTCAAGCTCTGTACGAGCCTCTTAATGACTCATAAATAATTTGACTCAAGTGTATTGCAACAGGTAAACATGTAAAATCTGCAGGACAGGGGCTCAACAGGTTGAGTGATCCCTGCACTAGCGCACCAGAAAAATCTGAACATTTTTTTAAAGGGCTTAAAATAACTGTGTGAGATGAGTAAAAAAATATTTATTTCAAACATTTTAAAATTGAATAAAAAAAAAAAAAAGCTCAATATTTTAATTAATTTAGATTTAATACTTTCAGGTCCTGTTGTACTTTTTAAATAAACAGACCCAGTAAAACTGCCTTGTTTACAGTAGGTCTGATCCCAGTTTGGTCCCAGTTTATTGTCATCATGGCAAAGTCACAGTTTATGGAAAGTGTTCAGTAATTGTCTCGTTCGTCTCCTGAACACATTTGGTACAGCCAATCCAATGAGTTAACATTATTTTAGTACAAAAGCAGCAAGCTAATGTTTACGCCACTGTGGCTCTAAGCTCGTTGCTAACATAGATGCTATCTTTAGCTTTCACATTACAGTGACTAAGCTCTCCAGGTGTGTTTTAAAGTGAATAAAAGTGGATGTGGTGGATCCAGCGTCTTGGATTTTTATACCACAGATATTCCAGTTTGCTACCCTTATACTGGTCTTTTTATATAAGTTTTTAATACCCAAAAGTTACAGGTGCTGTAGCAACAGCTGCGTTCACCAGTACTGTCAATGTTTTGAATGATTCCCCTTCTGTTATGTCGGAGTTAAGTCTGGAGAAAATGACAGCTGACAGGAGATCGGACAGAGAGAAAATCATTAAAAAAAAAAAGATTGTTCATGAGTCTCAAATCACGAGTCCGGGTCACGTCTTAAGTCTTCTGAGTACAAGTCCAACTGTTTACTCTAATAACGGTCACCACTCAACAATGGATAATATTTTCATTTGCAACTAACCTGCTTCTGTCTGACAGGTGCCTGGTGGAAAATGGGAGGTCTTTTATACTCTATCTTAATGACTGTCGTAATGGTGGAGAGACTAACATCTTCTGAGGTGGTACATGATGTAAAATTTTGAGAACCTTAACCCTTTCTGTGTTTGTAAACATTTTGTCAAATGCCACATGAGCTAATCAGACCACAATACATTTTCTATGGAGGAATGAATAAGCGTTAGCTACGAACTATGATATTATGGTTTAGATGTCTGCTTATGTCATTAAAAAAACTAAACAAATCAGATGTTAGAAACAGTCAGTACTCAAATAAGAAATAAGGTTTTACTCTTGGGTAACTTTTAAGCAAGGCAACGCAAGTTTATTTGTATGGAATCTTTCATGTGCAGGACAATTGAAAGTGTTACAGCTCAAAGTGTTGTAAAGCATTACAGATGGTGCAAAGACAGTATTAAAAAGTAGTCCAAGGCAAAAATAGCAAAAATCCCATTAAAATCACAATGAAATCATAAATGAACTGAAAATTAGAAACAAGATAAGTTAAAAGTTACTGCACATGAGAAAAGAAAAGTTTTCAACCTGGATTTAAAGTGTCTGCATTTGGTGAAAGTTTAATCTCCACTGGCTTTTTAGAACGAGTACTTTTAAGTAAGAGTAATGCTACTCTTACTTGAGTAGAATTTTTGGTCATTCTACCCACATCTTGTTGTCTGAGAATAAAGAATTTATGACAGTATTCCCCCTTTTCATGAAATAAACTGCTGTTTGCTGATTGTGAGCAATACAGTAATTCAGGACTTTAAAGCATCCTTCCCACACAATGGATAATTAACACACACACACGCCCATTTACAGTAGCCTATATCCTGCATGCTGAAAGAGACAGAAGCCGGCAGCAGTGACACACACACACTCACACACACACACACACACGCACACGCACACACATACACATACACACTTGCATTATTATTATTTCTGATGCATTTAATATCCTCAGTTTAAGCTTTGAAGACAATCTTTGGGGAATATTGAATCTAACCATTCTCTTTTGCCCTGGATTCCTCTCTCAGACAAAACTTTGTTAATTAGCTCTGTACCTATAGGCAGAGTTTTCATTTTCTGACTTTTCCCTGATATTATTAAAGATGCTGCTGACTCTTCCCCAGCCTGCCTCTTCCTCCTCCTCTTCTGTTGCCTTGTTATCCTAATTTGCCAATGGCATTTTTTCTCCCCCTCTCCCCCCTTTTTTATCATGCAAATTTGGACCAAGCATTTTTCCAGCATCCTCCCATACCATTAATGGTTGTTGCCCAGGGTTGGCCCTCCATGCCAGCTGAAGCAGTCTTCAACTCAGTCTGAATGTCTCCTTAAGGCCCTCTTAGCCCAGTCCACACCAGTGCTGTCTTGTTAAGAGTTATCTTAGCAGCCTTGTTCTGGAGTAGTTCAAAGTCTTCACAAATCCAGCTGTCAAACCAAAGTCAGGCATGGGACCTTTTAAAAAGTATTTTAGAAATCAATAGGCCTTTCTGAGCCTGATGGCTTCTCTCTCTTAGTTCCGCTTTTTATCAAGTTGCAATGAATTTCTTTACAGTTTGACATCATCTCGGTGATACTTTTTTGCCTGGAAGGTAATTTGTTCAGTTTTCTGCTCAGATGGCGTGCATACAGCTAAGTGATGCCGCTGAAACCAGCCAGAAATATTTAACATTTTGTGTTGAATGATTAAAATGTATAGAGATACGGACAAGTTTTTTATCTTAAATAAAACAAATATTTTAAAATACATTGTTCATGTTTAACAAATTAATTAAATAGTGCAGAGTTTGGGATCTTGTGGTATAGGTAGATACTTTTATTGATCCCAAAACCAGGGATCAATAAAGGATGTGATGATGTGAACAAGCACTAGGTTCATAGGAGTTAACCTGTTGAGTTGTCTTTCTGTGTGTATTTTTTTATGAAAATAAATGCGAAAAAACACACTACATCGTGGTATTTCCTTAAGCTAAACGTCATGAGGCCTTATGGCTGGGTTTCTAATGACATGACTGGCTTGGAAGTTGTATGCAACGTGAAGTTGTTGGCAACTTAGCTCACTGTGGACCAGAGCGTGTGGGGTAAACGTGTTCTTGATAAATGGCCTATGTGTGCGTTGATTTTGGATGCTCCTTGAGAAGCCATAAAAAGGGATAGCGAGCCAAGGATTTCACAGTCTTGTGAACTTTTTATTAGGATCAAAAGGAGCTTAGTCAAAGCATGTCTTAGTCCGCAGCAATCACTTCGTTAAACGTTTGTTAACCACTTTATTACAGCTGGTTAGGCTTCATTTTGTGACATCGATAGAAAATATATTAATCTATGGCCATGCATCACTAAATCATGGCAATGGATTACTAATACATGGGAAATAGATGACTAACTCCTGGCCCCATGTTATCTGTGTGTGGAAAGCAATAATGAAATTTTGGTAAAAAATAATTTAGTTCCTTTATGACTATAGCAACCATGTAACATGGATCATTTTTAATTGAATTTAAATTTATTTAAATCTTATCTTGGGATGAATTTAAATGATGGAACTACTGGGTTCATGTAAGTACACAGAGATGGGATACCAGGTACGACGCTCAATGACAGCTCCACTGTTTTACCCCAAACACTACAAATCACATGAAAATGGGCAACAGTCTGCCTATTCTGTGGTATTCCTGGGGGAGCATATGTCCACACGAAAAAACAAATCCAAATATTAAAGAACAAGTTGGTTACAACAATATCCGGAGATCTGTTGGTATTCATCAGTCATAATTAGCATAACCAACAGCAGTATGTGGACATGTACCAAGTTGTCAATACATGAGTAATTCATGGCCATGACTTGATTATCTCTTTCCCATGCAAAAGTAATCTTTTTTTTTTTAGTTTATTTAACAGGCACCATATACAGCAGCATTGATCACAATGGAAAATATGAGTTGTACCAGATCGAGCTAATCTCCATCTGCAGTCCCTAAAATGGTCATGCAATAGAATTTACTTTCTTCTACTATCACCGGATGGGCTCTGTACTACTCTGTTAGCTTCTGCTATTCTTTGGCTAAATCAAAGCTCATGGGTTGATAAAAAACAGAAGCCATCAACAACATGTTGTTTTATTTTATTTGGGCTAATGCTTTAGCTTCATTCACTTCATTCAGTTGCAGGTTTTTGCCTTTGTTTTTTTTTAAGTGTAGCAATAACCCCTGGATGTGGGATGGGAAACGTGAACACAACAGTCCTTTTGTTCAGGAACCAGTGTCCACACCTCCGTTTCCTTGGTTACCGTGGGAGTCCGAACCAGTACGCCCCTCCTCACACACTCACACACACAACTTCACTTGGCAGAGAGACAGAGACAATGACTGCAAAAAATTAAGGAAATATGTAAATAAAAATAAATATAATAAAGATGCACTGGAGGGCTGTTATGTTAGCCTACATTTTATTTCTATTTTTTATTTCAAATAATCGGCTGGGCTGACTGAAAAGATTGAAGGATTGCTTTGTGTTTGAGTTCATTTTATATTTCATACAACACTGTAATTAAATTAGAAGGATAATAAAGATAGAATTTTTAATAATGTTCTTTTACAAAAGTAACTAAAGAGTTACTTTTAACAGTAACATATTTCTTTTTGGTGTAAGTAATCAACCAAGTAACTGAGTTACTTTTTGAATGAAATTACTAGTAACTGTAACAAGTTACTTTTTTCAGTAACTAGCACTGTTAATGACATGATTCAAACTATTGCCAGCCTTGCTTTTGATGGATTTCCAGCTATAGCTTCAACCGCACTGACTGTTTGTGGAATAATTGAATTTTCAGAGCAAAGATCAGCCTGTGACTTTAAGAATATGAAGTGATAACCCCCAGCTATGTGATTCACACTAAAGGACTGCTTTACATTGCCAAAGGGGGAATGCTTGGTTCTCCCCCATCACACAAACGGATGTTATTCACAACAGTATGCAAAGTGCTATCACCTGGGACTCTCAACAGGAAGAAGACTTCAGCATTGAATCACTGGAAAGCTGTTATTCATAGATGCTGTATATGTTTTGTTTTTAATAGCATAGTAAAACATATGATAAATGTACACTGCAAAATCATTCTGGGCTTGTTGTACTTTACCAGCTTCACATCATCCAGCTGCATGGGGGATGGTTTATGTCTGCATCTACTCAGTCAGTCTAATGTGGAATAAAAAGTCAAAAGTCTGAAAAATGTAGACCTTTTAAATCCTGCCTCGCCTCAGTAGCTCTGTGTCTCACATTGCAAAGTGCTGGACAGATTTAACTTGAGGCACAGTGTACCAAAGAGGTGTGTGTTGTAACCCTTGATCCAGTCATCTGCAAGGAGAAGTAGAAAGGAGAGGCGTGTTTGAATGAGCTGTTTCGTCTGATGCTGCACCCTGAGAGACTTTAACAATGCTGTAAAGCATAATGACAGTCCCTCAGAACCGTGCCATGATCACAGGCAGTAAAACTATGCAGATGGTGGCAGATGATCAGCACAGTCTGAGCAGAATACAAATGACCGCAGTCAAATTCAGCGAACTGCGGATCCCGTTAGGACAAAGGCACAGTAATGGCTGCCTCTGGGATAATACATAGCTGGCTGCTCGTGGTGCTTTTATGAGTTCAAACTTTTCATTTGTGCAAAGTTACAGAAGTTATTTGCAGAAAGCTGCAAACCTGACAGTGTGCTCATGTTGCCCATTAAATGCCATATGAAGGGTAAGTGTGCTCCCATTGTACGTCCTAGATCTGTTAATACAGCTGGATATTTACTGAGGCAATTCAGATTAAGTACCTTAGATACACAGTGGTGTCCCAGCTGGGATTCCAACCTTCTGGTCACAAGTCTGGTCTTTTAAACATGCTTGCTAATTGGGCTGTGGGTAGTTTTCAGAGACTCTTCAGTAGACTGGCTTTCCCCTGGTTACCAGTGCCAGAAACAAAGTTTGATTATACTATTCTGTTTCAAACATTTTCCAAATTACATTTTGGCCTTTGGCTGCAAAAAGTGCCACACGAGTGTAGTTAAGGTTAATTTGTTGGCATTTATTGTAGAATTTGTTTAAGTTTAGTTTACCATTTTATTAAAAAGATTTTCATCCCATATTTTATACTCTATTATTATACGTTATTATATACACAATGCTACAGTATCTCACAGAAGTGAGTACAACCTTCACATTTTTGCAAATATTGTAGTATATCTTTTCATGGGACAACATTATAGAAATGAAATGTTGAAATGTTGTTTCCAGTTCATCGTTATACGCTTTGCTGAAAGAAAGCCCAGCGTCTTAATGATGTTCACAGTTTTTGATTGTACAGTAGTTTCCACACCCAGAGTACAAAACATGGGACATGATTTAACATCTATTATAAGAAGACATGATACATTTTTTTATAACATTTGACCAGGAATGTTTTACGAGAGGTCAGGACCACAGCAGGTGCATCAGCGTGCCTTCTGCTCCACACCCATAACAACACAGTTTAAATAAGTTATGATCTATTCTATTTAATGTACACAGTGTAATAAATATTGTAAATAAATAATAATAAATAATAAATAATAATACTGTGTATTATTTTTACTTGCATAATTTTAAATTTGAGGCATCTGAAAATTTTATTGCTATTTTTAAGAACAGCGTCCCACTGTATATTTGTTACAGTTACACCCATCTCTCCTGCCCATTGTAGCTTAGTTTAGAAGTTGCTGTCGGGTGGGCCTCAGAAGACATAGTCTTATATATTACTGAGACTGCTTCCCTCCTGGTAGTATTTCTCATTAGTTTTTCTTCTTCTCTTACTTCCTGTGTCTATGCCTTTAGAAAACATTGATTTCATGATAGATTTTATTTAATAATAGGATAAAATTTCAGTCTTTTAAACCAAACTGTGTTTTTAGTTCATTTAAAGGAACTACATTTACATTTTTAAACACTTGCCCCGTTCATTTTATATTGCACTGCTGCCGCAGATTGTGTTTAGAAGTTTTTCCCCCTTGTAACGGGGAAGCATGTTGTGGTAAGGGGAGTTAGCTCAGTTAGCCGGATAAAGCTGCCACAAGCTTGACAAACTCACAGCAACACTGGTACTGAAGATTCCACAGTGCGTGCTCTTTAATAAAAGGACATTCATCAACCATATAAAGCCCGGTTGGACGGCTACTGTCTCATCATACATAAATAAAACAGTGCGACACAACACGTCCGTCACAACGAGTGGGAAAAAGAAAGAAAAAGAGCTGAGCTCCCCAAAATGTCCATCTGCAGTCCAAGCGTGCGCAAGACGATCTCCTCTCTTCTCGAAGTATCTTGTTGACATCATCATTAGAAGACGACCAAAAGAAGTCTTAAAGGGCCATTTCACAATTACAACTGTTACACCCTGCAGTAAACAAAGAGTTTTTCCATAATGGACATAATGGTATACCATAAACTTATTATCTCTCATGAAAATGGCAGCAGCAGATTGTTCATTGTGGGAATGGCTTTTGGGTTGTACCATAAAATTAGTAAAAATAAATCTGCATTATATTCTGGTAAAATTTGTTCTTCAAGCCAATCCCAACTGCCAGCTTCTCCCACATTATTATAAGCCTAATGTAGGGGAAATTATAAGCTATATAATACTGGTGCATATCTGGAAGACCAATTCCTTCTTTATCTTGTGGGCTTTTTAGATTTTTATGGCTCATCCTAGTTTTGTTGTCTCTCAATAGAAAGCAAGAGAACATTTTATTTACTTCCTTGAACCAGCTAGTGGGAAACTAAGTTGTAAAGATGAAATGAAGTAAGCCACCCTTGACAAATATTCATTTTAATAACTTCAGATCTACCATACAAGGACAAAGGTCACTGTCCACCTTTTAATGTCCTCCCTTTAACTCAAATATCTTTTCAACAAGAAATTGAATTTTAATTCCTAAATATTTAATATATTTTGAGTTCCACTTAAAAGTGGCTGAGTCCAAATGTGACTGAAAAGTAAGATGGTTAAGTGGGATGGCCTCGCTCTTACTGTAGTTAACCTTGTAATTGGAAAACTGTCCAAATGTCAACAAGTTTTAGAAGTTTTGGCATGGGATGTTTTGTGTTCTCTAGTGTTAATAATTAGGACTGTCTAATTATTAATATTTTTAATCAGACTAATCACAGCTTACAGATTAATTAAACAAGACTAATCACCACTATGACTAAAATATGTCTGTTTGTACTGTATTTTCTCAACAGAAAGAGCCAATGTTCATTGTCATGTTTTTCTTCACTTTTTTACCTCAGATGATCACCTTAGTTGTCATAATCAGTTCAATATTATATAAAATCAAGACCTTATAAAATATATCTCATTTGCCCCTCTTTTCCTGGTCTGTGCCACCGTCTGGCCTCCCATCTAAACTTTCCTAGACCTGCCCCTGCATATCTATCAATCTTTACTACCACCTGTCAGCTGGAGAAGGGTCGGTTCATATTTTTCTTATCACATTCATGGCTCCAAAATGATCAGACCTGTGTCTAAACATCTGCACAGCACCAATGATTTTTTTTTTTTTTTTTTTTTTTTTTTTTTTAACTTGTCCTGTCCAGCATCATAGCAAATTGTTACACCTGTACATGAACACACCAGAAAATTTCCTACAACTTTTACAAAAGCAAAAACACACACACAGAAAAAACAGGGCTGCTAGTCATTAAGAGTTTTTAAATAATATCCAAATCAAAAAGACATAACAGCGACCAGATACTAACTCACAGAAAAAAAAAAAAAAAAAAAAAAGAAAATTATCGCTTAGTATAAAAACCCCCTGGACAACTCAGTGACTGTGTCAGCATGCAGAGCATGAGAAACAAGGAGTGATCAGTGATGAAGAGTGGTGAGTTAGATCATGCAAATGCGACCACGCCTCCACGGAGGCCAGAGGCAGACCAGGGCCAGAGGCCCGGGCCCTCAGCAGCAGACCCAGAGCACCAACCCAAGCTACCCCACCACGAAGACAACTCCAGCCCCACCCAAAGGGCGGTAGAGGAGAGCCCCAGCAAGAGCCCCCCACGGTCCTGGGGCACAGGTCCCAGTGGGCCAAGATCAGCAGCCGCCGGGCCCGCCAGGGACTGGCCACCCAGGGCAGCCCAAGTGAAGGGCCCAGGGCCCCAGGAGCCCAGAGGTGGCCGCCCCACCCCCCAAAGGCAGAGGGCCCGCAACATGCCTAGGAGGACCAGGCCCCCCCAGACAGCCACCCGGCATAGGCCAGCACACACCCCGATGTTCCAGCCGCACACCCCGGGAACCAGGGTGCTATCGCCCCCCCCCCCCCCCCCCCCCCCCCCCCACACACACACACACACACACACACAAGTGCACCTAACCCCGCCCCAACCACACACAGAAACACATGCACACACCTATTACTTTGCACACTCCCGCTCATCCTAACTGATATATCCCCTCTCAGCCCCACCCACACAATATAAACACTCACACAGCATCCAACCCTCCCACTCTCACTCCCCAGACACACCCCCACTCATCCTAACACATGCATACACACGCACACAAACATACCCCCACATCCACACAAACATCATCCAAAGTACAGACACACACACACAACATACAAACATCCCTGTCTCACACCCCAGCACCTCCCCCAATAATCCCCCGAATCCCACTCAGCCCTCCTTCAAACCCCTACACCCCCCCTGCCCCCGGGCCACACCCTGGGTCCCAGGGCGTCAACCTGACATCAGGGCATGCACCAACCCACACCACGGCAGCACATCTGGGCAGGCCCAGACCCCCGGCACATACGGACCCCACCACCCCGGAGGGAGGAGGACCACCCCCGGGCACCAGAGCCCAGAACCCCCGCCCAGCCCGCCCCGGAATAGCCCAGCCACCTGGCCCAGGACCGACACCCACCAACCCAGGCGCCACCAGTGGCCTCACCCCCCGCCACGAGGCAACTCCAACCGCTGGCCCACACAGCCCCCGACAAGGCCAGACCCAGAGCCACCCCCATCGCAGAGCAGCCCGGTCCCACACCACGGGCAACCACAAAGAACCCACAACCACCAGTCACTCCCGGCCATTTCCCAAACCCCCACAGCAACGAGGTCACAGTCCTCCACCTACACTAAGTGATGGAACTAAGCACAGGGGACCAGAGGGAATGAGATTCAGCTAAATAGTTCTATGAGGAGGCAGATATTGTCTCACTACTGATGTGGTCAACTAAGAGATTCCTAAACTGCTGAATACACAGATTATTTTTGTTTTTCCAGTTCACAAGGATAGTTTTCTTTGCAATGCATAATGCTGTGCGTATCATGTGTGCAAAGTTAATTGCCATATTAATGTCACCCAAGTCACCTAGTAGACATAGTGCAGGGATTGTAGGAATATTACATTTTAACCATGCTGACATATCCACACATACCTGAAGCCAGAACCTGCGGACAGGTGTGCAGGACCACAAGGCATGGAGATAGTTGTCAGGTGTGTTTTCATTGCAGTGTGTGCAGATGTTTGATTGTGACATACCCATCCTGAACATCCTTTGTCCTGTATAATGAGTTCTATGCAGAATTTTGAATTGTATTAATTGCCTATTTGAATTCTTAGTCATTTTAAAGGTGTTTAAACATATTTGTGACCATTTATCTTTATTTTTTTTTCCAATTTCTTTATTGAGTTTCCGCAGACAATGTAACAGATTACTTTCATTTCACTTTGTATCAGAGTATCTGCTTTTCCTTTGAAAAAAAAAGAGGGGGAAAAAAGTAAGAGGAAATAACATTGTCATGGACAGCCCAACCGGGACTCATCCCAACATCCCTTCCAACAACCCTTCCGGGGGGTGTATGTCTCCCATAGTCGTTCCGTCATTCAAGAAGTGTCTTCAGCATTGTCAGGTACCACAGTCATATATTGCTAATATATGCCAACAGTGGGTCCCAGGTTTTATGGAATGATACCAAAGATCCCTTCTGTGAAAACCTGAACTTCTCTAATTGTAGACATTGTAGAATTTCTCGAATCCAACTGCTGTAAGTCGGTGGGGAAACCTGTTTCCATTTCAGGAGAATAAGGCGTCTAGCAAGCAACGTGCTGAAAGCAATGACACGTTGTGTGGTGGTGGGAAGCTTTTTGGTTGGGGTGAGACCGAAAAGAGCAGTCAGGGGATTCCGTTCTAAATCCGTTTTGAAAGCCAGTTTAAGAGTTTGGAAAATGTCAGACCAAAAGCCAGTCAGCCTTGGGCACAGCCAGAACATGTGTACATGGTCAGCTGGTGATTGTTTACAGCGGTTACAGGCATCACTACTACTAGGAAATGTCTTAGCTAATTTAGCATTGGTAAAGTGGGCTCTGTGGAGTATCTTCCACTGCAATAGACCGTGCCTGGCACAGATTGATGAGGAGTGGACCAGTTTTAGAATATCCTTCCACTGGATGTCAGATATATCTATCCCCCGATCTTTCTCCGATGTACTTTTCAGTAGTGCCGTGGAGAGTGGATTCAGAAGCGCAATCTTATTATAAATGACAGATATCAGTCATTTTTGTTGTAAGTTAAGGGACAAGAACTGGTCTATTTCAGCTTCGGGGGGGCGGTTCGGGAAGTGGGGGAACTGCTTTTGAATAAAGTGTCTCATTTGAAGGTACCGGAAAAAATGGCTATTGGGGCAGTTGTATTTGAGTGACAGGAATGCAAAGGATACAAAAACACCTTGGTCAAATAGATCATCGAGTGTTCTAAGGCCATTATCTGACCATATACGAAAAGTAGGGTCGGAGCAGGAGGGGAGAAATGCATGGGTGTTCAAAACAGGGGCGAGAATTGAAGCTCTGTGTAAGCCATAATGCTTCCTAAACTGGATCCAAATTTTAATTGTGTTAGTGACGATTGGATTGGGTGAGACGGTATGGGGACTTATGGGGAGCTGCGAGCAAACCATCAAGTGTAGCGAGCAGGGATAGGATAAAGCCTCAATGTGCACCCAGGGTGGACAGGTGGCTACTCCTTCCCCATGGAGCCAGTATTGCAGTTTGTTAATGTTGCAAGCCCAGAAGTAGTGTAGGAAATTCAGTAATGCTAGTCCACCTTCAGATTTGGGAAGTTGAAGAACATGTTTCCTAACACGGGCTGGTTTATTATGCCAGATGAAAGAGTTAAATTGTTGATCGAGGTTGGAAAAAAAAGATTCATTGAGACACAATGGGACGTATTGGAAAAGATATAAAAATTTAGGGAGGACAACCATTTTGATAAGATTAACTCGGCCTGCCAGGGACAGAGGGAGGGCAGCCCATCTGGACAGGTCTGACTTGCATTTATCTAATAATGGCTGGAAATTCTTCAGGAAAAGTTCCTTAATGAACACCCGCAGATACTTAAATCCCTCTTCAGCTATTTTAACAGGGAATGTGGATTGTGGAAGCAATTTAGCCAAGTCATTAACAAAGAATAGTTCACTTTTTTGAATGTTCAGCTTATATCCTGACAAACGCCCAAATTGGTCCAAAATTGACAGGATTGGAGGGAGAGACGATATGGGGTTAGAAATGAATAACAAAAGGTCGTCGGCATATAAGGAGAGTTTGTGGACCTGGCCATAGCGTGTGATGCCCTCAAAATCATTCTGGTTACTAAGCCAGATGGCCAATGGCTCAATAACTAAGTTGAACAACAGCGGTAAGAGTGGACAGCCCTGACGTGTGCCGCGTTTGAGAGGGAAGTATGCTGAATGAACGCCATTACTGTTTACAGAGGCAGATGGCATTGCATATAAAAGTTTAACCCAGGAGATAAAATAAGGATCGAAACCAAACTTGTCTAAGACAGAGAATAAGAAGCCACACTTCACTCAATCAAAGGCTTTCTCAGCATCGAGTGACACTACGATTTCAGGGGTGTTGGATGCAGGTGTGAATATGATATTCAACAGCCTTCTGGTATTAAAAAAAGCATGTCTCCCTGATATAAAGCCTGTCTGATCCAGTGAAATTATTGAGGGCATCACCTTTTGTAGACGAAGAGCAAGAACTTTAGCCAGAATCTTACAATCTACATTTAAGAGCGAAGCCGGTCTATAATTGCCACAAGTGGTGGGATCTCTGTTTTTCTTAAGCAGCAATGAAATGGATGCCTCGTACAGGGACGCTGGTAGATGGCCTACAATGAAGAAATCATTGAACATTCTTACAAGGATAGGGGCTAATAGCATTGAGTATGTCTTAAAAAACTCGACTGTAGACCCATCAGGGCCAGGGGATTTCCTGTTCTGCATAGCATTAATTGCTTCTTGGACCTCCAATAGAGAAATTGGTCTACCTAGTTCTTTGGTGGAATTTGCGTCAATCTGCGGGTATGTTATCTGATCCAGGGGGTTGGGAGACACTGCAGCAACTGGAACACATTCAGATGTATACAGTGTGGTGTAAAAGTCAACAAAACACTCATTGATAGCCACTGGATCAGAGGTGTGGCTGCCATCAGGTAACTTAATCCGGGGGATCAATCTGGACGCACTAGTCGCGCGGGCCTGCTGTGCTAGGAGTCTCCCTGCCTTATCTCCCTGTTCAAAAAAGCCCTGTTTCGAATGTCGTAGCTGTTTCTCCACTATGTGAGTCATAAGCAGGTCATGTTCAGAGTGAAGCAGAAGTCTTCTCTTATATAAGGTGGGGGATGGGTGGGTGGAGTAGGTTCCATCCAGTTTCAGGAGTTCCTCTGCAATTTCAGTCAGCCTAGCCCGTTCAGCCCTTTTCATTAAAGAAACGTAAGATATCACCTGTTCGCGAATAGTTGCTTTGAGCGCTTCCCACAGGATGCCACTACTAACATCAGGGGTGTCATTAAGCTCTATGTAGGAGCGGATCTGCGACGCAATAAAATCTTTAAACTTATTGTCGAACAGTGAGTGTGAGCTGAATCTCCATGGCGAGCGTAGAATTGAACTCTGTGGGAACTTAAGGTCAGCTGTGGTGGGAGCATGGTCAGAGGTAGTTATTGGATGATAGTCACATGCATATACATAGTGTAGGAGATTATTTTAAAGTAGAAAGAAGTCAATTCGGGAGAATGTATGGTGTACATGGGAAAAAAACGAGTAGGCGCTACCATGGGGGTTTTTAAACCTCCAGGGGTCAGAAATTCCCAACTGTGATATGTACAAATTTATTGCGTTCAATGCTTTGGGTCGTAATGTCTGTGAGGGAAAGGATTTGTCAAGAGTTGTATCCTGCACTAGATTGAAATCTCCACCTATGATG
The DNA here is from genome assembly GCF_017639745.1 of Melanotaenia boesemani. NCBI lineage: Eukaryota > Metazoa > Chordata > Actinopteri > Atheriniformes > Melanotaeniidae > Melanotaenia > Melanotaenia boesemani. The sequence goes on along the minus strand of NC_055695.1, from coordinate 31,566,724 downwards.
ATGCGGTGACTGTCAGCATTTGGGATTTTTGCAAACAGCCTTATGAAAAACTCGTCATCATCCGAGGTCGGTGCGTAGACCGAGATTAAGACTATTGGTACATTCTGGAGTGTGCCCGAGACTATGACATAGCGGCCTTCAGTATCCAAAATTACATTTGTCGGTTCAAACAGGATCCTTTTGTGAATGATGATGGCTGCTCCTCTAGCCTTTTCAGTAAATTTTGAGTGGAATAAATAACTCATCCACGCCCTTTTAATACGTGTGGTGTCAGATGTTCTGAGGTGTGTTTCCTGCAGAAACATCACATTATCTTTAAGATGCTGTAACTGAGTCAAGACCTTACCAATTTTAATTGTGTTATTCATGCCCTTGGTGTTCCAGGAAATTAGGCGCACTCCACAACCTGTCTTCATAGCCCTAGCCATCTATATGGGCAGTAATGGCACATTGGATTGGCACCGAATTATTACATTGTGTACTGTAAGAGAGGGAAAGAGGGGATGGGAGAAAATGGGAAAAAAGGAACAAAAGGGGGGGAGTGGAAAAAAAAACAAAAAACCAAAAAAAAAAAACGAATGAAGTAGTGACGGTATGGATAACGACAGTACTATTGTGACCACCCTGAGGGTTACACCCAAAACAAAGAACCTCATTAGAGCTCTCCAACTCTTAGTTAAGTCAAACTTCCGGAGTCTCTTCCCTAAGGTAACAATAGTTAACCCCTTCAGTCACAAGGGAAGATTAAAGTGAATTTCAAGTGCTAGATTTCAGACTTTATGTGTCTTATTATAAAAGACACTTGGGTAGATGTATATAACTTCCACTACCACAGCTCTATCCAGTACCATAGAGTCTATAGAACATCCTATATGTGTAACAGTAACAGCCATTGCAAAATTGAGTTGGCAAAAGATGTTAACACATGGAAAAACAGTTAACACAACAATTTACATGCGCCAGGACAGGGCAACAAGACATCTTTAAAATAGTGAAATAACTCAAATAGCATTAACCACGTATACACATGGGGCATTGAAGTCCAACACACTTCAAATGTGCTATGACTATGACAGACCCTGTGGATTTAACTCCAGGCCTGTCCAATGTTGATAAAGACATAGAATTGCAGACAGTCACACAGTAACTCACAGTTGCCCTTTGTCCTGACGGCCGCCTCACCGCGGTGGAGTTGTAGCCGTCCATGTAGGTCAGGTCTCTTCTGAGCGGATGGATGCTATGAAGCTTTTAGCCTCGGAGACAGTGGAAAGTCTCTTCCTGGCTCCATCCTTCGTCACGATAACAAGCCTTGCAGGAAACAGCAGTGCCGGTTTGAAGCCCAGGTTGTAGAGCTCCGACATTACCTCCTTGTATTTCTGCCGTTGTTCCACCACCTCCGGTGTATAGTCCTCGTAGATGGAAATGGGGGAGCCTCGGTACTGTAGTTTACCTCTCCTAGATCTGGCCTCGCGTATAATCATCTCCTTCACCTGGCACCTGTGCAGCCTGATAATGACGGGCCGTGTTCTCTGCCCCTGCTTCGGTTTCACAGACAGCGTGCGTTGGGCTCGGTCACACTCCGGTGGTGAGCCTAAGACTCCTTCACCAAGCACTTCCACAAGCAGCTCCGCAAAGAAAGTTGTGGGTCGCGGGCCCTCTATAGATTCCGGTACACCAACCACTCTGATATTGTTCCGCCGGCTCCTAGACTCGAGGTCGTTAACTTTAGCTACCAACTTAGCGTTGCTCTCTGTTAATACAGCACAGGATGCCTCCAGTGACAGCATCCGTTCATCTTGTACATTAGCATTTTCCTCGAGAGAGCTTATTTTCTGAGCATGGTCTGACACTGTGGAGTGAACGCGGTCTAGTTTTGCCTCAAGTGTCAAAATGGAAGCTTTAAAATCTGCGGCGAGGGCCTGACGATGTTCTTCCATAAGATTAGCAATGGGCGACATGCTAAACTCCTCGCCTGTCTCGTGTGTAGGGCTGGCCTTGGCACTCTGGTCTTTTACGTTCTGTCTGTTTGCGTATGTCGACATGTTTCAGTGGAGAGTTTGGTAAAAGGGTCGACTGCTACTGTTGCATGTTTCCTTATAGCATTTAGTATGTGTTCTTCTGGGAGACATGGTAAGCTCCTCTAAGGATTTAATTCTGAGTTCTAACTCTGAAATTCTCAAAGTTTCCTTCTTTTTCTTATGAGAAGAAAAGGAAATTATTTTCCCTCTCATTACTGCTTTTCCTGCTTCCCAAAGAACACACGCTGAAGTTTCTGGGAAGTCGTTATTTTCTAGATATAAGGACCATTCTCTTTTAAAGTAGCTGATAAACTCAGGATCTTTAAGTAATGACGTATTAAATCTCCAGTTTCTAGTTGCTGGTTTATTGCTCTTACTTCTCAGAGTGAAAGATACTGGTGCGTGATCACTAATGCTAATAGGATGGATTCTGATTTCTGACATGTCATTCACCAGCGAGCTGCTAGTTAAGAAATAATCTAATCTAGAATAGGAATGGTGAACTGAAGAGAAGAAGGTGTATTCTCTTAGTGTGGGATGGTGAGATCGCCAAGCATCACAGAGACCAAAATCCTTCATGTACTGTTTTACAGTTTCTGAGGATTTCCAAACTCGATGAGCTCCTGTGGTACTTTTTTTGTCCAGTATAATGTTAAAATCAACTCCTATAATTAATGTGTTATCTGAGTGACCATAGAGTGAGGCGAAGAGGGAGTGAAAGAATGATTTAGAGAATATGTCCCCTGGCTTCCTTTTGCTGTTTCACTCTCACCAGATTCCTGAACCTGATCTCTCCTCATAGATGTGTGCATGTCTGTGTGATGACAAGTAGATTTTACAGCTGTGTCACTAGTCTCATCCCCCATGAGTGTGACCCCTCATGTCCATCCATAGTGTGAACCAGCTCACACTTAGACACCTCACTGTTATTATTGACCGATGCTGCACATGCATTAAACATTTTAATACGTCAACCGCATACATGCTGGCTTTAAATTCATAGCCACCAACATTGACACCTTCTATGTTTTTTTGAGCCCGTATGTCACAAGCAAGAGGCTCAAAGGCAGGAATTAAAATAATATGTGAAAATGGGCATCCTTGGCATGTAAAGATAAAGACGAAAACGGGCAAGACTTAATAACATTTGTTTTGGCTGTTGCTTGTGGTTCATGATATAGTGCTTTTATCCAACTCTTAAATACTGGACCAAATCCATATTTAGAAAGTGCATACAGCAAATATTCCCACTGAGTTCTAACAAAGACTTTCTCAGCATCCAGCGATATTATCGCTTTCTCAGCATCCAGCGATATTATCGCTGGACGCTGAGAAAGGCCTCAACATAATCTGCTGCAAGCTTTTCATATTGTCTGAAGCCAAGTAAGCTTTTTTAAAGCGTACTTGGAAAATATAAGAAAGGAAATAACATTTTCTGTTCTTCTCGCAAGAATCTTTGCAAATATTTTGTAGACATTGTTTAATAAACTCAAAGGTCTAAATTTACTCATTCTTAAGTGGTCCTTACCTGGTTCTGGAATCAAGGAAATAGTGTCTTGACACATGGTTGTTGGCATAGATTGATTGATTATTATATCATTGAACAACAACAACAGGAGTGGGGTAGGAATGTGTGTGTAACCATCGTCACCTGGTGCTTTATCAGTTGAGAGAGATCTGATTGCTGCTCAGGTGTCTCCAGAGATTCCCTGTCCAAAAAGTTTTCCTGTTCCTCTAACTTGCTTAATATCCCAATTGTGAAAGACAAAATTCTTCCATTAAGACCAAAAGGTTGTGGTTAGTTGTTGCACTTTTTAAATCTTTTCATCTGGCTTACAGCATGATAAAAACTTTCTAATGATTCAGCCTCATTAACTGTAACTGTACTCTTCTTTAATTTTGGACTCACCCACACATTTCTAAACATTTTGTTTAACTTCTCAGCTGAAAATAAGCTTCCAAATGAACGTGCTGGTGCTGTTTTAGAAATACTGACTATTCCAACATCTCTGAAAGTGCATGTCCCAACTAGGGATGCATGACACCAATTCCAGCATCAGATATCGGTTTGATACCCTGTGCATTTACTCGTACTCAGTATTCATAAAAGTACTCTGATACTACAAAACCAATACCAATGTGAAAAAACTAGTGCTGTCAAACAACCTAGGCAGTTCTCTTCTAAACATCTGCAAGAGGTCGTGAGGGAATCTTCACCCGAACTGGACCAGGCTCACAGTAGTGCAACCCTCAAACCAAAGCAACAAAAAAAAGAAAAAAAGAAAAAAAAAAAAACACAGGACTTGTTATTCTCTTGCTTCCACCACTTCCAGCGAGGGAACAGCTAGTCCAGCAGGCTCAGAGGAGAGGTACGCTGCTTAACCAGGGTCATTCATTCAAACTTTATGAAGACTGCTGCTCGGAGGGGCTCGACCAGAGGAAGGAATATAAGAAACCGATGTCCTCCCTTTACAAGATGGGTTTGAAGCTATATCTCTCCTGTACCCCCCCAGCCTTCGCATCACCCAGCAGGATGACTCCGTTTTCAGTGACTGAGGCTGAGCAGTTCATCCAAGCATTTCGTAAATCCTCCTAACTGTTTACTTGATTAGTTCTGGGGTTAAAAATGAAAATCGGACCTGGAGATTATCAGTGTTTGCTATGCACAATTAAAGCTACCTTAAATTTAAATGGTAGTTAGAACCATTATTAGTATTCTCCTTTTTTTCAAATGAAATCAAACGTTATTTATATAGCACCTTTCATACAGAAAAATAGCAACTCAAGGTGCTTTACAGAGAGTAAAATCCCCCAGAACCCCAACCCAAGAGCAGCAAGCCCACCCCCCATCAAAAACACACACAACACAGAGGGTAAAAGCGAGTTAAAAAGACCAAGGAAACGCTGTCATAAATTCTGGGGTCTAGTGGTGTGGGGAAACACTGAGATAAAACACTTAAAACACTTAAACAATCTAAAAACCAACCCTGGGTATAAAAGTAATATTGCTAAGACCCATAAAATAAGAGAACCCGTGAGATAAGAGAATACAAAATGATAAAACAAATACATAAATAGAAGCTGAATACAGCCTGTGTGTTAAGAATAAATAAATGAATAAATACAATAGTAATAATAAAAGTAATGATTAAAATGCTAAACTAAAAAGGTGGGTCTTGAGTCTGTTTTTAAAAATATCCACACTAGGTGCTCCCCTCACGTCCTCAGGCAGGCTGTTCCACATATGAGGGCCATAGAAATTAAAGGAGGACTCGCCGTGTGTTTTTGTTTTTACTCTGGGAACAGTTAAAAGGCCAGTACCAGAGGACCTGAGGGGTCTAGTGGGCTCATAAGATAAAAGCAAATCAGATAAATAAGGTGGGCTAAGACCATTAAGAGACTTAAAAACCAATAAAAGAATCTTAAAATCAGTTCTGAGGCTGACGGTTTATTAAACTTTTTCTTTATTTTAAATGTTCTCCTCTTCATTTTTATTTAATTATATTTAACAAAGTTATTACTCATGCCATATTAAAATCTTAAACGTTATCTCGGCGAAAGAATCTTCTTTTGTGCAAGTAGGTGCTCTGTTACAGGTGTGAACAGAATCCACCAAAAACCACTTTATCCTCTTTATTTACGAAGATTCTGACAGGTTTCCAGCCTTGCATTTATAGGATGCTGCAGGATGACTCACATGATATAACACACAATTTACCACTCAGAACCATCTAGTTCACACTCTTTACCAGTGAACTGTAACAGGATTTATTAGCACTTGATCGGTACTCGGTATCGGCAAGTACTCAAATGTCAGTACTTGTACTCAGTTTGTAAAAATGTGGTAATGGTGCATCCCTAGTCACAACTACATATGTACACTGGTTAACACCATATACACATATTTAATCCATCCACTGGTTATCTTTGTCTCTTTCATTAGAAATTTCTTTTTTTTCTTCTTGGACAGTTTCTGAATGTCTTTAGCTTGCAAGATGTTTCCCAAAATATCATTTTTCAGTTACTTTAAACTGCATTGAGATGTGAAGGAGAGGCGGAAACTCAAAGAAAATCTGTTTGAAAAAAGAAAGAAATCATGTGTGTACATCAGTCTATCAATCTTCAGAAAGTTAAACAACCCCCACGTCACCCCTCCACACTGTTTCCCTGAACTTTGCCCAACTCTGTCACTACATCTGCAACCAAGCGTGACCCCATTCACTCACAGTTTCTCTGGCTGCATGGAAGAAGACACAGCACCAGTCCACGTACTACCAAAGTCTGTGTCTTATTAAGCAGAAGAATAAAACCCACAGCTTAATTTGTAAATGATGAGGTCTCTGAACTTAGATGAATGCTCTTTCATCTGTCAGGGGATAATAAATACCAATTTATGCTCTCTTACATAGGTAAATGGGGATGTCCATTTCAAACCTTGTCATACGTCCTCATACTTCCATACGTCTTTTACGTTGCCATCAATTAATCCACTAGTGGGCGGTGCTGAGTTCAGAGTTCAGTCCTGCAACCCGATGTCAGTTTCAGACACTGGTTGGCGGCAGTAATGCGTCACGATAAAGTTGTTTCCAACCGCCCAACATGCCCTAAACACTCGCATAGACTTTCTTCAGTAGATCACAATTTCTACAGTTTGTTGTCCTCGTCTTTGTTCTTCTGCTTTTTGGGCCTTAAGTCTAGATGGTTGCAAAATATACAGTGCTGGGAGCATGTTGTATAATACCTCAAGTCTTCCTCTCTAAAATGAAAGGTTTGTGCCTCAGCCATTCACATTCATACATCAGTCATGGTTGAGCTGCCACGCAAGATGCTCCTAATGAAGTTTTACACAGTAACATACATGTAATGATTTACCATGATCAGAAATAAACAGATAGTTTACATAAAGGTATGATTTATCACTATGTGGTGTGTCAGAATTAGTGTAGTGCCAAAGGCGTCCACTTTATACAAGTACCAGATTGTATACAGGGTTTGAAGTAAACAGGGTTTTTACTATAAAGTAATGCAATAGGTCCCAGGAACAGTGTGTATTGATTCTGATTCACATGATACACAGCAAAGGATAAAGTTGTGACTTTTATTTTGGTCTAGATGACTGATGCAGAAGATCCAAGCAGGGGTCTACAGGAGTGTGAACAGATAAGTGAACAGTGGAGGGTGGCAGTCAGGTATCTTTAAAGAAAGGTGGATTAAACTGTTTTTATTCACATTGCAGAATCTCTGGGATGAATACTGACTGCTGTCAAGTGGGTCAGATTATCATAGTCATGGTGGTGTTGGCAATGATAGGAACACAGGCATTGAATTATTCAAGCCTATGTTATTCAAGAGTGAAAAGCCGATCATCTCAAACAGCTGTACCAATTTGGCCTGGTTTAACTGCCACAGCCTACCTGAGTATTGTTGCTGACCATGTCCATCCCTTTATGACCACAGTGTAGTAGCTTTCTAGAACATGACAATGAGTTCACTGGACTCCACACTGGCAACAAACGTGCCTAGACAACAATGAGTTCTGTCTTCAAGCAGAAAACAATTGAGTGATTGCATCTCACAGATAAGATGCTCCTGTTTTGATGAAAATCTGTTTGTTTATTTGCACTGACTGCGAAGCACACAGATAGCTAAATTAATCTGGACTGTGATAATCACAGCACAGCAGAAAAATTTGAACAGTCTGTCGTTTGCCAAGAGGTTGCTGTTGGCAATTCAGCTTTTGTTGAGTAATTTATGTACCAAACAATTTCTAAACGTAACATGCCGTGGTAAACATAATTATTGTTCTCACTGCTCCCATGATAGGCAAATTGGGTGTGAATTGGTTAGTTTAAAAATGCACCTTGTTTGGTTGTGAAAGGTAGGTCAGGGGGACATAATATAATCCCCACCCCAAATACACACACATCCATTAACACAGCTGTGTGATTTATGCTGTACATGTAGAGCATGTTGAAGACTGTGATGCAGCTTTAGTCTGCCCTTTCACTGGTAATTGTCATGATTGTTGAATAACAGCCATATTTCAAACAAATGTACAAGATAAAAGAGCCGAGGTGAGAACTTTGATGAGTAGCCTTTCTGTCTTCTTGAAGGGAAAATAGTTATGGTTAAGAACAACAAAAAAAGAGTGATTTAGCGACATAATAACAGTAAATTACTTGTAGCTCATTTGCAGATTGTTGTCAGTGAGATGGAGCGCAGTTTACCAATTTGACAGCTTAGTTAGCGGTCCAAGGACTTGTGAAATGTCACACTTCTTGTGTTTTTTTTTTCAACCTGAAAGACATGCAGAGAATGTGATGCTGGAAATTATGAGATTAAGATGAGATTCTACTATAGCTGCAGCAGCCAGTGGGCAGATATCAGATGTTTAATGATGAGAAAGACTTGATTTCATTTATTATTTTTTGTTCTCTTTTTCTGTAGGACTAGGCTAATAAGCTAAACATTAAGCTAAGCAATCATTGTCACAGCCCTGCAACGTTTCCGTGTCTTTATGATGCACCAGGTGTAGGTAAACAAGCGGTCGGCGTAAGTAAATTATTAATTAAACATGAAGCGGTTGTAAGTAAAGCTTGGAGCAGTCCCTAAAGAGATCTCTAAACAAACGGGGCGTGGAGCAGGTACCAGCGTGACCCCGTTCCCAAGAGTGCAGTCTGTGGTGAGACTGCCGACTCACTAATGAGCTGTTTGCAGAAGTGGGTACACAGTGACAGTGACTTCTGACCTTTACCCACGCCGTCTGGGGAGCAGGAAAGGTTGGAGAAGAAGAAGCTGCCCTGTCTGCGCTGGCTGCTTCTTCGCCTTCTGCTGCTGGTCAGACAAGTTTTTACAACACTTTCTCAGATGTTCTCCCTCAGAGCGAGTCGCTGTGGATTAAAAGCAGCATTATTTCTTCTTCCTAGTCTGTGAAATTGACCTCGGGTGCTTTATAATGTCAGTGTGTTAGGAACTTGTTAACACTGGCTGAGCTGCACAATCACCTACATAATTATTATTGTAAGAAAACCATAATGAGCACATCAAGACAGAAGACCTTCAGGCGTCTCCATCCTCTTTTAATTACCCTGATCACACATGATTTTTTTCAAATTTACAGTGAACACATACAGTGTGTGCTACTAATGACCAGTTTGACAGTTTGATAGAGGGGGCGGGGTGCTGTGTGTTTTAGGATGCCACTGCGTCGGCCACTAAACCCAGCGACAGTAAAAACCCTTCTAATTAACCCTTCTGGCGTAACATCATGTGATTAAATTAAAGCACATCATCTCCCTCTGGGTTTGCCTGGAAACAAACCACAACAATTCATTTACTGAGCTTTTGTTTCAAACCTGTTTCAAAGACCTGATGCAAAAAATAATTACCAGCCTCATCTAGGTGTTTTTTTTTTTTTTTTTGTTCCATCCGCTTCTTCATTAATAACGACAAGAGGTTGGAGGTTAAAAACTCATTTAATTGCCTTTATATTAACGACATAATGAATAGCAGGGTCTGTGGAGTCTAATTCTGTCCAGAAGTTACTCTACATGCAGGGCCCCCTGGAGGGCCGCTCATTTTGCCAGATTTACATTACAGCAAAAAAAAAAACCAACCTAGAATTAATGTGTAGCACACTTTAACAGCGATGACAAACATGCTCTCCAGCAAGGAATTATCTTGAGAAATGGCTGCAGAGACACTGCAGAGCCAGCCTCTTTCCTTTTCACAACACAAACACACTCGGGAATGTGCACGAGCTGAAATTAGAGGATTATGTAAACAGGCCAGCTCAAATTCATTTTCAGATGTTTCATTGCCATTCAGTGCTCCAGTACTCATTATCATCTCTTTACCCGAATGTCCAGTAAAGGTGAATTCCTTCCCACTTCTGGAATAAAACTGCAACTTTTAGCCGGACACTGATGACTAAACTGTGCTCTTCGTAGGAAATAATGATAATGAAAATGCCTTTCAGACAAGCCATTTCACCTATGAATATTGCAAAGAGGTAATTTCAGCGTTGGCATTTAAACTAATTTAAATTCCTGTTTTCTCTCCAATTTCGGGGGGTTGCTTTATGGTTACTCAGGCAGATTTAGTTTTGTATTCATTATGGTCACAAGAGCCTAGCCATACATGTAGATGCTAATTAAACATTTGAATAATATCTTTTAACGGGTAAGTGCATCAGTTTTAAACCAGTTTTACAAGAGGAATCTGAGTTTTTACATTTATAATGTCTTTGTTGTTGTGTGAGTACGGCAACTGTAAGTGAATTTGTGGCATAATGATCCAAAGCAAATAGCACAAGAAACTTATTAGTTTACAAGTATCACCAGGCAGAAATGAGGCCAGGGGGGGTGGGGGGGATGATAAATGAGTATATTTCCCCAAGCAAAAGGCTGACCTGGATACTGCTTTCTTCCTCCCCTTCCCTGGTGCCAAGTGGGCCACCATTTTTCACCGGCCTCACACTTAGCCACGGACAGGCTTATGCTAACAGTAGCTCCTGATCTGTAGTCCGCCTCCAGCCTCTGTCTGCAGTTATCCAAAAATTGTAATCCCTTCATCGGGGCTCCCGTAATTTGATCAAATAGCGTACACCCTTCCCCACCACTTATTGGCCAATTAAGTCAAGTTTTCATGCAGGGGGTCCAGCTGGCTCTGTGTTATCTCAGGATGAATTGATTGAAGCCATTCCATGTCTATGAACCCTACTTTAATGATGTAGGTGATAATACTTGTAATTCTTCTCAGTCAGGGGACTCATGGGCGCAGCTGTTACCGCGGTAATCCTTGTCCTGATACACTGAAGTACCAGTGAAGCATTAATCTGTCTCTCAGATTCTCCTCCGCCAGGTTTTTCTCCACCCTTTCCTCCCTCGTTCCTGCCTTTGCTTATGTCTCGTAGCTAATACTACATCTGTGAAATGTGACATTGAAGGTGTGGGGGAAAAAAAAAGAAAAGATGGGCCGTAAAACACGATTGTGAGGGATTGGTTCTTAATGATTACGCTGCGCTTGCATTCCTCTGTTTGGGTCCTGACCATTTTGTTGAAAAAAAAGAACCCTATCCTCCCACCGGCCCCCTCCAACAGAACCATGACAACTTAAGAAGGATAGATTTAGCAGTGAAAAATCAATAAATACATGCATTAGTTTTAAAGGCACACATTAACATTCTCAAACAGACTTCTCTTACAATCCTGCCTCTAGCCATTCAGTCAAAATATCAAATTATCATAATGAGGTCTAACTGCATATAAATGCTGTGTATTAAAAGCAGAGAAGGAGGATACTCATAATGCAGCACAGTCATTATTACAAATTGTCAAGCATTACCAATTTGCTGCATTTATTTATCGTTCTTCACTTGATATCGTGGCTTTAATTTGTAATGAAGCACATTTCATGTGACAATTCGCTCAGATTAATCACCCAGCGTGGGCGTCGGGCCTTTGTTTTACACTCCTCCTCAGAAAGGTGTGATACTCTGCCAGAAATTAAAAATACAACAGATGACCTGAATTTTATTCGTATTATGCACAAAAGAGTGGAGCCTGCTCTTAAGAGTGTCGACGCTGTCTTTTAACTCGAGATCAGAGAGTGAGCATTGCATAGAAATTAGTCTGAAACTGGAGCCTCCATCCCTCTTCAGTTCCTCACATGGAGCTGGGGAGAGGTTATCTTCTCAGCTGCTGGGACCTTGACAGGCTCCACTTAAAAAAAAAAAAAAAAAACGCTGTAGTTTTACAAGCTTTGTACACAGAAACAGTGGCTAATAAAGGGCTTTGAGTCACCATAAGGCCACGATTAGGGTTGATCAGGCCAGGGTCAAAGGGGGTTGCAAAAAGCCAGGTGGAGTCTGGGACAAATTTATCATGGGAATGAAATCATGAAAGGCTGCTCTTTAAGGAAGCGTCAACAAGGGCAAACACATGTAGGCCAGCTGCTGCTCCATGGCAGCGATACTGTAAAACACTCACCTGCCAAGACAAGATGAAGATATTTCCTCTGCAACTCATTACCCTGCCTCTCTTTGTGTGTGTGTGTGTGTGTGTGTGTGTCTCCCTTCAAACACTTTGCCAGGCATTTACTGTCTCCAGTTATTAAAATAACTTCCACATATTAATGTTCACACGGCAGAATATTCATTTATCTGTGCCATTAAATTTACATTGCCAACTTCTGCAAAATGTATTTCCCTTAAAGCGATTGTAGGGAAACATAAAATCTTACATTTTGTATTATGTGTGTAAACTTAAGTATACTGATAGAATTTGCAAATCACTCTGAAAATGCATTGAATAGTAATGAATAATACATAATCGCTGAACAAATTAGCCTGGTGTGAGTCATGTTAGGGGTAGATGAATGCCATGGAAGATATTTAATATTAAGGATGAAAAACTGGTAGAGTAAGCAGCACTAGCAAGCTGGATCAGTCTCATGGTAAACAATTTAATGAGGGGGGGGGCGTGCAGTAATTACTGCTTTCAGTCTCATTTAAGAAGCCTGTTGGTGGCGCGATGCTGGATGTGTTTTTGGATTTGTGATGTGCAGATATGAACAGTGATTTAAGTGACAGGACATTTGAGCTGTCATGCCAGCTTTGACCATTCTCTACAACCCCCCCCTCCCCCTTTTTCTTGTTATGTTTTTTTTCTTTTGTGCCCCCCTTGTAGACAGTGTCATGCCTACATTTGTCTGAACACATATTGCTCAGTTTAACTGCTGCTTTTTTTTGTCTTACAAATGTGTGTGCATGTGTGAGTGTTTGGGTGGGTGGGATTTGAGGGGGGGTTAATCAACAACCTTGAAGTCTTATTGTGTTTGAATTGTACTGCAAAATTATACCTGTTATGCACATTTGTGTGCATACATGGAAAATCAGCAAAGCAGCACAGATTTGCATATTTATTTGTGTATATATTTGTGTGTGTGTGTGCGTGTTTGTGTGTGTGTGGCTGCAGGATAAAATAAGCAACAAGCATTTTGGGCTTGTAAACACAATCATAGAGGAGCATCTGTTGGTTTGTGTCCTTATTATTTTTGGCAGGGTTGCATATGTTCCCTGTGCAGAGCCGAGCTTGATTATCATTCCAATCAGCAGAGGTGGAGAGAGTCACATTAATTTGTAGTAATTAATAGCGCGGCTGCCTCTGACAGCACACGCTAACGAGACCCTTTGATTGTTTGGATCTCTAAGTGTGCCTCTCCTTGTTTGCATCACCTCGGAGGAATTCGTAATATCAAAGCTTAGTGCTATCTGATACTTGTCAAAATGCAATTTATAAAAGTTTAATTCTTTTATTGATTTAGTTTAGGTTTGATGCCTGCAGTGTCAGCTCCCTTGGTAGAACTTAGTGGATTCAAATGCTTGTCACCAGCTCGGCCTCCTTTTTACTGAGAACAATTGCCATAGGCCAGCCCGACAGGCACGGTTTAATTGCCATTAATTAAAAGCATAAATCTTTTTCTTCACTTGCTCTGCTCTTAAACAGGGCTTTGCGTATCTGCTTTTTTCCTGTGCTTGTCAGAATCCCTCCTGGCTAGTCAGGGTTCAACCCCCCCCCCCCCGACTCCACATCCCCACTGCCACCCCCCTCATCCTCGCCTCCCCTCCTCCCTCCAATCCTCTCTTCTCTCTTCTCTCCATGCTCACCAGACGTTTCTGGAATCGTCTTTTTAGCACACTCCTGCATGATATGACATGAAGTGCGGGCAGCATGGTGATATTTAGTAAACCGGCTTCCTTCTTTATTGATGTATAATGAGGTCAAATGAACCCTCTCGTACGCATGCTTAGATGGCTCCTTGCATCAAATCCTTCCTGACAGCGAGTAAAACAGCCGGCAAACACAACGCCAGCTCCCAGAGACGTGGTTGTGAAAAAGCAGGAGCGAAAGAGAAGAGGGGGGAAAAAAAACAACTCTTTTATACTCTGTCAATTTCCCTCTTGTCTGTTCCTTAATTAGACACTTATTACCCTCTAAACAGTGTTGCTCTTCCACTGAGTTTCTAACACAATAAATACTGACTGGGTGGGAGAATTATCGTTAATGCCAGGGTTATTATCAGATGACAAATGTATTTGCTTCAAAAAGAAAAGAAAGCATTTTCTTTTGGGAGGGGCCAAACGTTACACACTTTCATGGAGCTTCAGTGGAAGCTGGGTGTCAGGAGTATATTTGGCTTCAGCTCAAATCATCATGGTTTTAAATGGAGATCGTTGGGGTAAGATAACTTAATTACGACCTGTGTAAGTACACATGTCTGCATATTTATCTAAAGTTGTCAATAGATAAAGAAAAAGAAAAGTGTAAATTTGTTGGGAAACGTTACACAGCTCATGAAATTGTGAATGAGCGGGTAGTTTATTTAAATCAGTGTCAGATTCTATGATAAACTAAGTACTAATGATCAGCCCTGAATCTTTTATCACCTTCTGCAGAATCCTTTTAATAATCTGTTAATATGAACAAGACGTTTTGAAGCAGGTAAACATAAAACATATGGGAAAGTCACAGGATAAAGACAGAGGGACAATGATCTACAGGACGTGTTGCAGATCAGTCAGGTTAGTTTATTTTTAACATCATACTAACACCCGTTGTACACATCTGTATGTTTACCTTTACTTAATGAAATTAACATTGGAAGATAATCAGAGGAGGATTTAATTAACTAAAAATCCTGTTTTTGCAGTTTTATTCAGAGACTCTATCTGGTAAATCCACAATGATCCATTATAACAGCATTACTTATCACATTTCATCATAAAAAAAGTCACCATCACTACTATGTTGCTAAGAGACCTCTATTTAGACCTGGACAATGATGATGAAGCCACTTCCTGTCAAACTTTCTGCCAATCAGAGAACTTAGATTGACGGTGACGTCCAATCAGGAGCAGCCAAAGATCAACCAGTGAGCAGAAAGTTCTATGTGTGTGTGAAAAGAAGAAAAAAGGCTCCTCTATGGCTGGAATAAAGCCAAGAAGACGTTTCCGATTTCACTGTTGATCTGTGTGTTATTTTTACAAAGTTCTGTTAGTAATAAATTTACTGGGATTAAAAAGTTCAGCTTCTTCATGCAGAAGAAAAAAGAAAGAGAAAAATCCGGCGTAGCATAAATAACAAAAACTGGTTTGAAGTTTTCAGGGTTCAGCTTAACGTAGTAACTGTTTGAATGATATGCCTGCAGAATGAATACACACCAAACGTTTTATTTGGAGTTTTACAAATTTACACCTTTTTCACTTTTGCCCAATTACAGATAAATATGCAGACAGACGTCTTAATTGACAGTCTTCTTGTCCCATAGGGATCACTGGCATCTTAATTTATCCAGATCTCAAAACTATCAGTTTTATAGCCAGGGCTCACTCCATTTCTTTTGGCATGCTTTGGCTGCTCATGGAGCATCTCCAGCTAGCCCTATACGCCCGTTTGTGCATTATTAGTTTTTTTTTTTACGCGTTCCCCCTGCACAGCTGCATATCTAGTCAGGTCCGAGCCTTCCCAGGCCTTATTAAAGCAGAGAGAGTGTTTCAGTTCAGGGTCATTGAGAGAGTGTGGCACATAAATATGTTAGGGCAGCACTATCAGCCGGTCAGTTACTAGGGGTGATCGATGATGGTCCCAGCGCACTCGCCCAACAAACATCTTAAGTGGATGCGGTTTTTTTGCTTAATTGGGAGCTTTGCAGCTTAGATTCCAACTTATTTGATGTTGATGATGAAGTCCCAGGAAAGCTGTGGGAGGCTTGTAAACTAAATGTGCACGCCTGCTGTCTTCATTCGTACACTGGTCAGAACTGTTACCCGTCAATTTAACCTGCATAGTTTCCCCAGTTCTTCTAGAGGACTATGAGCACACACACATTCACACACATTCACACATGCCCTGAGCTCATTTTTAATCCTCGCAGCTCACTGTGAAGGCAGGAGGAAGTTCCAATTAAAATTAAAATAAGCTCTTTTAACGGTCTCTTAAATTGACAACTGAACAATGATTTTCGAATTGGTATCTGTCAAAGGTCTCGGAAAATCCTCAGTTGATAAGGCCCAACGCATCCAATTAGTAGCAGAGTAGGGCCTCAGCCAGTAATGATTTCCAGGTCCCTTAAGATGTGGCGCGGACACTTATTGCAAATTACTGACAAAGAGCCTTGCTGTATTGATGAGGAGGAGAACAGCCAAGTCTCCGTGTTCTCATCAGGTGGACGAGCACCAAGAGGGGCCTGAAGGAGAGCCGGGGTGTCTCTCCCTGCCTCTCTCTTCCTGTCTGCAGCCACAATGTGGCCTCGCTCTGGAGCTCATACATAGCCCCCCTGCTGACACGGACTCTGAGAGACTGGCCTCTCCTGACATGAGCCCGTGCTCAGGGAAAATGCTAATGCTAACGTGAGGGAGGTGTCAGGAGCAGATCATCAATAATGTCTGCAAGTTTACTGCCCTCTTCTAATTATAGCTCCCATCTCTCAGGGCCACGGGAGGCTGCAGGGCAGCTCCTTAATTGAGCTGAGGCAGATTTACTTCCCCATCATATTCCCGGCCCCATTGTTTACAGTCCTTGAGACTGATTGAAAGGAATCCAAAGATTCATGGAGATGTGATTCAGAGCAGTTGGGTATGCAAGAGGAACGGATAAAGGATGATCCTTTCTGGTCAGGTAAGGGGCTTAGAATTGAAGGCCACGGTGTAGCCAGAGGTCATATAATTTATTTTCAGCACCGATGCCTCTGGAATGCTGACTGTGATGTGTTTTTCTACTTGATGTTACATGGCAAACTGGTTACCAGAAGGGCAAGTACAAGCCACCATTTTAGAAGTCTGCTGCCTCAATTACAGGAGTTAATGAATAGATAATCACATTTTGCATTCAGACTCGCTGCTCGTTGTAGTGCACATCCCCTTCGTGATCTCAGGGGAGCGCTGCTGCTGCTGTTGGTCCACAAAACTCTCCAGACACGCTGAGTCCCCTGATGTTTCCAAGTCTAAGCCTTCCACGTAGCTGTAGGCTCAGTAAAGGAGGTATTGACCCCGGTGACCCGAGTCTGCTTCTGTTGGGTATGAAAGGGCTCCTCCGTACTCTGCTTCAGGGTCAAATGGTTTTGTAGTTCAAGTTTCCTCTATTTAGATGTTTGTTGCAAATGACTGCAGAGAAATGGTTGGGTAGCTGGGTAAGCCTTTCTGTCAGGAGGGGATTGGGATGTTTTTGACATTTAGCTCAAGGAGGTTATTGTACTTGATGCTGCTGGTGAATGCAGCATGAGCCTGGTGTCTAATGGTGATTAGCGTTATGTCACTGTTCATGACGTACACCGACTTCCGATGATCTGCATGTGTTCGTCATCTTTGCACTGTTGTAATTCTTCTAAACTTGTAGCCCTCCACACATCTGTGTTCCTTTAAGATGAGAGAGGCTTTGATTTCCCCCATCTTTGTGTCACTCTGACTGGCATACTATTTGACAGGTGGAGTTAAAATAGAGAAAATTGTGGATGAAAATTTGTCAGTTTCAATCTCTTGCCCTGGGCTGTAGGCAGCTGAGACAGAAGCCCACTGCTTTGTGTCAAATGTTTATCAAAGGGCCTGATTAAATTGCTGTGTTCAGGGTAACAGTCTAATAGAGATGAGAAAAAAAAGTGAAATCCTCATACTTTGGCAAGGAGTTCTTCTATGAGCAGAATAAAGCTGAAGCTACTGAGGAGCCAGAAGAAACCTCTGACCAGCCAGCTGTAAAGAAGAATGGAATATCATATGCCCTTTGTTGTCGCACAAAAAGAGACACAGGCTCTGAGATCTGTTGTTGTTCTCACTTTCCTCTGTCTTCTCAATCATCCTTTTTTTTCCCTCTTCATTGCTGGAGGAAATAAACCTGCCCCCTTTTGCTGAGGCCGAGTAGCATCCCCTGGCCATTCCTCTCTGTTTTGTTTCAAAAGGGCAAGGCTCTCCAGGCTGAGCAGTTTGCCCTGCAGTCCCACGCCAGGGGCGATGCTTGCCTCAGCTGCTTCATCACCGGGGGACTGGGCTAACGTCTCCTGACTGCACTTAGCTGTGTTTCTCTGATACGGTCATGTCACATCAGTCTGGGCACATGTGACATTGCGTCGCTGTCTAACTTTCAGCAGTTTGTTGCCGTCCGTGTTCTTTCTGCTTTTATTTTCCCCTTTTTTGAGTGATGTTATGATTTGCTGCAACATTTTCTGGCAGCACCGCTGCCACACGTTTGTGTCAGATAACAGGACCCATTAGAAATTCTCTCGGTCTGTCCAGTTTCCCCCTACAGGAGACAGGGAGAGCTCTGCCTCCCCCTCCCAGTTTTACTTTTTTTTTCTTATCCTTACCCCCGCATTTGAATTTCTAGATAATAGGCTTTGACTTCTGGCTGCACGTTTATGGGTCTTTTCATGTTATCAGCTTAGCTCATAGCGTGGAGCTGAAGAACACAGACTCCTAGTGACAGGCCAGCCAGTCAGCAAGGCGAGCCTGTCAGGATCTCTCATACACTAATGATTTCCCTTTAGTCTATTTTCTGTCTCATTGGCCGTTTCCTTCAAAAACAAAATTGCTCATTTAAATTCTCATGCCTGGGGCATTTTGGTCTTCAAATATTGTTGGAAAGTGAAAGGATTAGGCAAAATATGCTTTTTTAAAATGTTAATATATTTTCTGGTTCACTTTCTCCTCTGAGGCCAATTAGAGAATTTCTGCTGGCTGCATTAATGTCAAACTGACATCCCCAGCTATAATTACACTGTGCTTGAAACCTAACTTTCACTTGTGGGTAGATGAGTGTGCCTTGCAGTGACACAGAGACTTGCTCTGCCAGCTTTTGATCATTTAATCATTGCTTGCTTTCTTTCACTCTTTCACTCTCTCGCTCGCTGATGATCTCACCTTTTATTCTTTCTGTTGCAAAATGCAGCGTTGTGTTTCATTATTCAGCGCCGTGTTTTGCAGGGTTCATTAGTGACATCATGCCTCCACTCTGCCTGCTCGCAGCAACTGGATGCTACCTTCAGGTGCAGATATCATACATACATTGTTTGCTTGCTTGATTCTCGTTTTACATTGTGTTGTTTGTACTCTCTGCATGTTATTTTCTCCTTTTGTTTGTTTGTTTTGTGATGCAGGGGGAATGAATGCTGTCAGAAAATTGAATGATAGTGCAGAAGCAGCAGCTCTCTTTATGCTGCGTGTCAGTGTAGAGCAGAGAGATGTTTAATGAAGGTTAATGCTTTCACCGTGGATATGAATGCCTCCACAAAATGCCTCGGAAAAAAGGATGGCAGATTCCACTTGTGATTTTTGCCGTCTTTTGCCTGTCAGTTACCATGGAACCAGTCTAATCTGAAAGGGAAAAGGTGGGTTGACATGTTAGCAAGAAATAATCAGAAATATAACTGAGGAAAATTAGCAGGTAGCAGTTCGGTGGTGCAGATGAGTTCAAAGTGATTTGTGTAAATACAGCCAATTTAATAGAAAAGAACAAGAGTGTTTAGAGTTTGATGTGCATGACAGTAAAATCGAAAAAGTTCTACTGGATAAAATGCTTCTAAAGTGCAGATTTCTACTGTTTAAGTACTGTTTTGAGGTTTTTATTTGGCGTGGCCTTACCAGAAGCTGCCCCCCCCCCCCAATTTTGCCGCAAACAGCTTAACAATTGCAATGCCAATCAACTAAATGACCGAGTGATTGTTCTGAATCTCTATTACCCCCTATCGGACACCATCAATCTGTTACAATATGTGTGCTGTTTGCAGCTCTGGGGGGGTGAAAAAAAAAGAAAAGAAATTCCTCAATCTAGTTTGACAAAGTGCACATGGGCGTACTTGGCTATCCGTCCTCCTGTCCACCTCCCCCCCTCCTCCATCTTTTCTCCCCCACCTCACACTCTTTGCATTGTTTTACCCCCTTACTTGGACTTCAGGTAATAGGAAATGGCATTGACCCCTCCTGATCCCCCCGATTACCTACGTGAAGCGTGAATGTGGTATGGAATCACACATCAGGAGACGACTTGTAATTATTTCTGCGATGCCATCAGCATGGATCAATCACTCGGGGAGGCTGCTAGTGGAACGCCGCTCGCAGCCATGGATGGAGCCAGCAGCGACCCTTTTTGACTGACAGCTTTGGTAATTAAGTGATTGTATAGACCCCACCGACTGTTATAACAACCTTGTCAGGGCCAGTCTCTGTTTGGAACACACTCAAATCAATGTGTTCTCCACTTCCTGAGCATCTCAGATGGTGTCCCTCTGAAACAAGGAGGAAATAAAAACATTTTTTTTTTAATATTATGTTTGTGGCAACAGACTTTGAGGAAAAAAAACAAAACATTTACGCTAATAAGCATCATTATGGGATATTCTACTTTATCCTACATAGCATAAAGTAGGCCGACCCTCAACTAATAAAACTCCTTCCTGTTATTTTACATTTTGCTCTTCATATTTGAACTTGAATGTCATGTGTTTCATTACTCTGTGACATGTGGACACTGGAATAATATACAAGATGTCCATCTGAAATGTCAGGCCAGTCTCACGCTGCAACCTTCAGTTCCAGAGAGCCCAGGATGTAATTTTGTGTTGAAATTTGATTCCCATCATCACATCATCCTACCACAGCCTTTTCCCTCCACCCTGATATGACGCACGCTGGCCTGCATCTGTATCCTGGTGGCCTAAACTGTTATTAAAGGGAGTAATTGGCATGAAAGTCCCCTCGGCTATAACACACTGACGTGTCATTAATAACTCATCTCTTTATTATGCCAAATGCTCAGTTTTTTAGCCTGAGCGTCAACACTGGACAAGTCCACCAACAACGCGAAATGCCTCATTTTCACTTTTCCAGTGACAAGTTTTCATCTTCATATGACATTAAATGTTAACGCAGTAGATGCAGACACACAAATACTCATCGTTAAATTTCTGTATCTAGTAAGTCAAGACATGTCCTGAAAACAGACCCAGGTGTGTCAGAAGCCAGTTCTCATTTTCTGAATGGTGAACTGAAGAGTTAGTGTCACCAAAAGTTAAAAATCTATTTAAACCTGGATTAAACTTTAGAAAGGAGCCTGATTTCACAGCACATGTGTCTCTTTTATCAAGACTAACATGAAAACTAAATGTAGTCATTTTGAGATGAACTGTTAGCTCAAAGCAGTCAAAGCAGATTAAACAGTTGCTGCAGTTGTACCTGCAGAAATCCCAAATAAACATATGGTGTAGTTCTTCATTTAACTTAATATATATGTGTGTGTGTGTGTGTGTGTGTGTGTGTGTGTGTGTGTGTGTGTGTGTGTGTGTGTGTACAATTTACAGGTCTACAAAGATAAAGCCTCAGGGGAAGATTAGGTAAAGGGTGAGATTCAGTGCACCAGCCGGTGCTCGTAATAAATACATGGAAAGGTGGAAATGACATCAGTTTTACTTGTTAACTAAAGTGAAACTGCTTCTGTTCAGAGGAAACCTGAACTATGAAACCAAACACTGAAAAGTTGGACATGTTTAGAGGCCAGAATGTCAAACACACCAACCTTCTTCTTTTCTTGTCTCTATTAGTTTCCCTAATTTCTTCTTTACAACATACATACATGTAAACAGAAAAAAAAATGAATAAATCATTTATAAGTTTGAACACAGATAAAACAATAAACCTTTTAATCTTATTAATTAAATAAATTCTGCTTATAAAGGCAGAAGGAGCAGGTGGGTGAGCAGGTTTAGTTACTGCCATCTTCTCATTTCATACCGGTAGACAGCATGTGTACTTGCAGCTTTTAATCAATATTTACTTCCTCCTTCACCGTTGATGGGATGGTCAGTTACAGTCTGTTTTCACGCCACAACACACCTGACAACAGATCCATGCTTTTAACCCCCCCCCCCCCCCCCCCCCCCCCACACACACACACACACACACACACACATATATATATTATATATATATATATATATATACATACATATATATATATATTCCTTATAATTCATATGAAAATTTTGTCATTTTATTGGTTGTAGATTTGATCATATCTTTAAATGAGTTAGAAAGAAAAACAAACAAGCAACAAAAAAAACCCAAAAAAAAAAGTATGTTTTTTAAATCAGCTTTAATCTTTTCAGTGCTTCACATCAGACCATGTGGCCACAGAGCACAAACTGATCCATTGGTCATAAATGGAATAAATAAACAAATAACTAAATTAATTAATAAATAAAAAATGACCGTGTTTTGGGTTCATGTTGTCCAATTCCAAATAAAAGCATTTTTATTTAATGTGGTAAGAAAAATGATGTTATTTATTGGAGATTATTTATCCCCAATAAATAAATAAATAAATAGCTATTATTTTAGTAATACACGCTGATTTAGCGCTTTTTTTCTCGGGACGTTGCGTAATTTTTTTTAATGTCTGGTAAAGAACTTGGTGGTAAAACAAAACAACTCACATAAAAACAAACCCTCATGCCTTCTCTGACCGTGCACGCGCGGCTGTGCCAGCATCCTCCCGTCCCATCCGACCCTTCCGGTGACTGACAGTGTAAATGCGGGGGTGTCCGTGTGTAAGCGCTGCAACTGCGACCCCACAAAGGTCGCCAGCGGTGAAGTGACAGCTTACACGCAAAGCCGCCAGAGGATCAATATGGTGCCAGCCACTGTTGCACCGGCCCATCATCGACCATCAGCTGAGGCCAATAAGACGATACCTTAACTGGTAGCATTCAATTTGGCTCCTGCGGCGCCTTAAAGCTAATAAAGAGATTGATTTCGCCTGTTTGCGGTTGATGAGCAGCATGTGCGCCTCTCCAACGCGCTGACTGACGTGTTTAAACATCGCTTTGATCTGATCTGGGCAATTTGCAGGGAATGATGGTTTTAGAAAAAAGGCCTGATTACATGACTGCATGTGGAAAAGGATATTTTAATAGTCTCCACTGTGAGGAGGATAATGTGTTTTCTGGCTGGTCGTTGCACATAATATCTTGCTCCTCTGGCGGTCGCTTGGCTTCTTTCGTCGATAACTGTGTGGAATCACGTTGTGGAAGTGAAATATATGAAGCAATGCAGATGATGAAAGGGCAGCAGAGGCCTCGCTTTGCTCCCAACTTCACTCCAGCACAGTTTGGCCTCACTTTGTCGCCGCCTTGTGCTCAAACTCTGCAGCACCTCAGGCGGAGGAAGGATGCACGTTTATCAAAAGGGTTATTCTAGAAATAAAACCTCATTTTCTCCTCACGTTCTCCAGGCTGCCACGTTTCATTCAAAGACATTAAAGTGTAATTTAACGAAGTTGAACTGATTAAGATTAAAAAGCTGGAAGAGGCGGATTTATAAATAAATAGTTTTACTCAGCAGAAAGGATTGGATGGATTTTAAAAATACGAAGAGACTTAATAATAATAAAAATAACAATATTTAAATAAAAGAAATAAAAAGGAATATAAATTCTAAGAAATTTTATATTTTATGTATTTTACAGTAACTTCAATCTGTTTAAATAACAATTAAATCAAGACCAAACCTGCACGTCCCGACATTCTTTTCCCATCAGCACCATCCATCCTGCCGACCTGCTGGAGGAAATTAAACTTCAATAATCAAACTACCAGGAGGAAAACTAAAATCCGTGATCCATCCACAAGTTCTGCAAAATACTGCGATGTCTGTGGAGAAAAAATAAAATAAAAATAAAAGTATGAGAATTACAGGCGTCCGTGGAACAGAAAGAGGAGGATCTGCAGCTATACTCATGAGAAGTGGCTTAGCCCATCATCCAGCAGCATCCCACGTTGCCCACAAACTGCAGACACTTTGGCAGCCCGAGCCGCACATTTTCCCCCTCAACATCCTTCAGATCCGCGTCGGGAGCTGGAAAAAGTGCTGAATTTCTACTACCTTTGAACGCTCATTAGCGCCTCATAATTACTTTACTAATTAGGGTGACATGGTTATTAACAAGATGCGCCGTCATGACAGTCTCCACTCCTCCCCGCTCCTTAATATGCCGACCTTGCGGCTCTCAGAATATATCCACGCAGAGAACAGCCGATCATCAGGGCGCATCCTTGGCCTCCAATTCTAGCTTCTTTTTAAGCATATTTTTAAATAATTGGAGGAAAAAAGCAAACAAACACACAAAAAATAATAAATCAAAATTGTCTGGACTGAAGTTATAATAACGTGACAAAAGTTGCACCCTTCACTTTCTTATTACTATTAGTCTTTAAGCCAGTTTTTCATTCTGCATCTAAAAATTGTATCCAGTTTATCAACTGATTTTTACCTTTTAGTTATATTTATAAACTTATTTAAAACTCTAGATTTATTTATTCTTTCTTAAAAGAAGAAACTAAAATCTACATTTTTTTTTTTTTTTTTTGCTGCAGCCTATAAAAATGTTTCCAGCGTTGTAATAAAATACATCTGTGAGTTGTTTTTCCTCTTTTTTTTAATGTATATACAGAAACGAGCTGCAGCTCCTGAACTCTTGCTGCTTGAACAGTGTGAGATAAAGAAAGAACTCCCTGATTGGTCACGTACTGAAGCCGCTCAGGCTCTCAGCCAATCGGAAAGGGAATGGGCGGGTGCTGAGGTGTGGATGGGTGGTGGTGGAGGGAGAGAAAAGGGCGTAGAGTGTTTATTATAAAGGAGAAAATATTAATTCCCCCTCGCCGTGGGCCGTGACGTCAGTATAGGAAGTCATTGTAGAGCAACACTGGAGCGATTAGCAGCAAAAAGGGGGAGCCTGATATCGAGGAGTCAGCCCGATGTATATCTCTCTATACGCCTCAACTTTTAACACAAAGTTCAATATCCAAACACAAAAACGGGACGAGGACTACGCAGAGCCACACTTTGCTTTTTACGCATTTTCACTGAATGTAACATATGGGACCATAGAGGCAGCCTGAGCTGGATTCTGGTTTATTTCTTATATATTTATTTTTTTCTCCCTTTTTTTGGATTTTTTTTTTCTGACTCGGACTCTATTTGACCGAGTTTCTTGAGATTTTTATTTATTGAATCTTTTTCCGCCTGGGGAGAAGCATCTCACTGTTGTTATGAAGACTTCATCCGTCCTTTCTTAATATGGAAGGATCCAGCGGGTCGAGTTTTGGGATAGACACTATTTTATCCAGCGCCTCTAACTCTGGTAACCCCGTACTAATGAACGGAGATTTCCGGCTGGGCGACAGCAGGACAGCGGATTTCAGGAGCCAGTCAACCCCCTCGCCATGCTCGGAGATAGACACTGTGGGAACGGCCCCCTCGTCCCCCATGTCGGTCACTATGGAGCACGCCGCCGACGCGCATCTGGTGCAGGACAGCCTTCAGCATCACCACCATCACCACAACCAGCCACAGAGTTTGCCGCTGTCTCCTCAGCAGCATCAGCAGCAGCCGCTTGCCGGGGCCGGCTGCGCCCCGAGGACTGCCACATCCTCGTTTTTAATCAAAGACATTTTAGGCGACAGCAAACCGCTGGCAGCGTGCGCACCTTACAGCACCAGCGTATCCTCACCCCACCACACACCAAAACCAGAAAGTGCCACGGCTCCGGACGTCTTCAGGCCCAAGTTGGAACAAGACGAAAACAGAAGCAAGTTGGACAAAAGGGACGACATTCAAAGCGAAATTAAATGCAACGGTAAGAGCGCGCGCGGTACGTCTTATTTAATCTGAGGTCATTAAAATGGAGAAAGCTAGTTTGGTTTATTTCGAAGGTCAGTCTGAGCGCAGGTGCCTGTAAATGGAAAAGAAGCCAGGATAGAGCCAGAAGCAGGATTTTTCCATTAATAATAATAATAATAATAATAATAATAATAATAATAATAATAATAATAATAGGGTCCTTGTTTTAATTTCTGTACCCTTTATTAGTGTAATACATGTGAAAACAGATGTAAGCCTGGTGATTCTCCCCGCGCGCGCGGGCCTCCCTAGTGGGTCAATTAGAGAGATTATTGTTCTTCCTGGAGGGGGGATCATGGCGCACAGAAACTCTGCTACAAATAGAGACGGATTGATATATTGATGTCTCGTTTTTAGAAGAGGGCTGGAATTTTTAAAGGAGACAAATAAGAGTTTCTGTTCCTGTTTTTTTCTTTGTCACATATGTGGATAAAAAGGAACAAAGCTGGAGGAACTTTGACTGGATCATACATATCAGATTCTATTATTTTCTTCCTAACATCGAAAATATAATGACTAAACGAAAATGTTTTATTATCATGTGAGTTTTTTTATTTATTGATTTTTTTTCTTTTACTGAAGTTTTATGGTTTTAACCATAATTACTCTCTGTTCAGGCACTAAAGAAGAAGGGGACCGGGAGATCTCCAGTAGCAGAGACAGTCCACCGGTGCGCACGAAAAAACCTCGCAAAGCACGGACAGCTTTTACCGACCACCAGCTCAACCAGCTGGAGAGGAGTTTTGAGCGTCAAAAATACCTCAGCGTGCAGGACCGCATGGACCTGGCGGCGGCCCTCAACCTGACAGACACACAAGTCAAGACCTGGTACCAAAACAGACGGTAGGCAACCATCATCATCATCATCATCGTCGTCATCATCATCATCTTTACTACTGCGCTGCAACTAAAAACTGCCACAAGATTTTATTTATTATTATTGGTGATTTTCTTTAAAGAGCTAAAGTTAAACAAGTGGGCCCACTCTGGGATATTTTGCATGAAAAACACTGCAAACTTTATTATTAATATTATTTCTGGTCTTTTCCCACTGAACCTCTTTAATCCGTGTTTGACAGATTTCTGTTCACATGTTAATGTTTTTTATTTCAACTGCAGTCGAGAGCCAGTTGGAGAGCAAGAACATTATACAAAACTACGCAAAATCTACATTATTGTTCATTTTCCTGCCTCAACAACACCGGTTGATTAAAAACAATTATTTCAGAAAATCAAAGAAGATAAATCTATATTTTATGTGAAGTGACTGCCACTGTGGCACATTTACATTCATTTATTGTTTCCTGTTATGATGTATTTCATGATTTTGGTTTTTAGGAGAAATTAATGCCATTTATTTAATTTAATTAGTCATTAAGAGGCTTGGGTAAAGAAATATAAATAATCAGTGTCTTTTAAAAAACGTTTTGGAACGTGATATGTTTAAATTTTCTCCTCTGACCTGCATGATTTACATGTCAACCTATTAAAATAATTGAATATTAATGAAATCCACAAATTTATTTGAAAAAAAACGACCTCTCAAAAACTTTTAAACTGACAAGATTTTTTATTCTTTTTCATTTTCACTTTAAATGAATTTTAACCGATATGTCTTACTTTAAACTAAGACATATCGGCTATAGATGTTTACTGTTGCCTAATTAAACCTTAAGCTTATATTCTGGCTGCCGTAATTAGGCCTCTGCATACCAATTAAGGTTGCGTTCAGGGACTCAGGGAAAGTGCAAAGAGATTAAATAATTCATCTGCTGTATTTTGATCTGATTCTCAGGACGAAGTGGAAGAGGCAAACGGCGGTGGGACTGGAGCTCCTGGCTGAAGCAGGAAACTACTCGGCCTTACAGAGAATGTTCCCGTCGCCCTACTTCTACCACCCGAGCCTGCTCGGCACCGTGGACAGCACGACGGCGGCCGCGGCGGCCGCAGCCATGTACAGCAGCATGTACCGGACTCCCTCCACACCGCATCCCAGCCTCCAGAGACCTCTTGTCCCGAGGGTGCTCATTCACGGCCTTGGGCCGGGGGGGCAACCGGCACTAAACCCCCTGTCTAACCCGATGCCCGGGACACCGCATCCGCGATAAAATTTCAAGACCAGAAAACCTGGTTGAACACGTGATGTGAGTAACTGCATCGGAACCACACTGCAGGACTCCCCAGAAAGACACATTTAAAGACCCTTTCGTTTTATTTTCTATATGTTTCCTCCACCCAAAAGAGCTAAAGGAGGTATTTAATTTAGGCCCAGGTAGCCTCAAACCCGGTCCTAAAAAGACTTTCTGTCCGGGCCCAGACAGACCAAGGACTGCTCATGTCTGATTGTTTGTTTGTTTGTCTTTTGTACAAATACACTTACATTAGCAAATAAACATAAAGTTTATTAGATGGAGGAGAACTGAATGAATAAAGAAGTAATGATACGAAGTGAATTGCAGACGTTTCTATTAAAACCCGAGTCCAAATTTCATCCTGTAGACTCAAACTTTCTTCCAAAAGATTCAACTTGCAAAAATAATCTTCAATTCTAACGGATCTTAATAGATTTAGATTTATATGCACATATTAAAATTATTTAAGTGGCCTAATCTCGTTTATTTATTTATTAATTAATATATATATATATATAAAGAAAAGAAAAAAACAATTTCATGCCATAAATGGAGCATATGGCCGTTTAACTGAACGATGATCGCCCACTGCAGGTCACTTTCCACGCCTGTGTGTGTATATTTAGCAGCATATGCATATGGATGCGCAGCAGCTGATTGGTGGTGGCGGTGGTGAATGGTTCTGATGGGTCGGCTACACTGGGAATGTGGCCTTGGCTTAGCAGCTGTTCCCTGGGAGCGCAGCAGACAATAAGCCTGAATTTCTCAGCGTGAGCGATCAGCGCAGGATCAAGACAAGACGCCTGTAAGAAAGGCGGGAGGGGGGAGGCAGGGGGTGAGGGGGGGAGGAAAAGTGCTGATAATCTGCTCATTCTCAATAACCAATAGCCGTTAGTTAACTTGTTTCAGGAAGTTTTTTTTTTTTTTTTTTTGTGGGGGAGAAATAATCTCCTGTGACCTCAGTGCACCGCATATCTGGACTTTTGCGTCAAACTTGCGCGGCTGAACTTTATTCCCCTGTTCATGTCTTAGTTGTTTTTTCTATTATAAAGCATTCAGAGAGAAAAAAAAAGAAGAAAAAACACGCAGGCCCGAAATTCAAATATATTTGAAATACTTTGATTTTATAGCCTCGCATCTGACAAGAGGGGTGGTGTGAATAAGCGCCTCAGGGTGCGTTTGTTTGGGTTTATTAATATTATTATTATTATTATTATTATTATTATTATAATTATTAAGAAGAAGAAGAAGAACCAAAGTGACTTCTCGATGGAAAACAAAAAAAAAAAAAACAAAAACAAAACCTTTAAATCAGTTTTCAGTAGCCGACGCATCAGGATCTTTAGTTTTAGTGAGGCGACATTTATTTTCTTCTTTCCTCTTTATATATATATATATATATATATATATTTAAAAAATCACAAATTAGCTGAAATTTAATGTTTAAGTTTCTTTGTTTGCTCTGGACTGTCGCACAGACACACACTTATGCGGAAATAAACCACAGCGCCTGTTTTAAGTTGAGCTCTTCCTTAATTCTTTGGATCTGGAGTCATTCTGTTTTTTGTTTGTTTTTTTTTTGTTTGTTTTTTTTCTGTTTTTTTTCAGAGGAAAACAAGCCGCGGTTTTCACTTATTCACTCTAATTTTGCTCTCAGCTAACCAAACAGAAAACGCGCGAGCGGCGTTGGAGTAATTAAATACAACGTGTTTTCTCGTGAAATCTCAGGTTTTGTGAACATTAAACCGCAGCGGACTGCAGAGAAACCATGGAAACAGGTTGTTTGGAGGGAAATATGTCCTCTTCTCGGCTTTATGAGCGAAACTAATTATAAATAAATAAAATAAAAAATCTGGATATGTTGGAAAATATTAGTCTACCACATTGACTCTTTGCATGCGCCCATTACTGCGGTATAGTGCCGACGCATGTTGTTCATATGCATGACTTCTGCGGCATTACTTATTTATTGCGCTCCGCGGGTGGGAGGGGTGGGGTGTCGGTGGTGTGCGCGTTGTTTCCAATTCATTAATAACGGCCTAAACAGCAGCCGAGAATTAATGGGCTGCTACCATTTCGTGTTACCTGGTAGTTCCACACACTGCTATAATTTACGCACATTTTAAGCAGAACTCAGCAGACTGGAAAACTACTTTTATTTGTTGCAGTCAGTGCCATCAGAAAGACTAAATTCTAAATATTGTGCATTTTAATTCGTTTTTGAAGAGAAAGATTAATTTTGATACAACCAGAATTCATCGAACAAATCCGCTAGAAAATTAAATTAGATTATTTTGGGCGCGAGTTTGCTAAATTTATTTGGTGAAGATGAAATATTCTTGTGAAACACAATCACTGGTTGAAAAAAGGGGAAGAAAATAGGGCAGCAGACTTGAATAAAGAGGATTAGGCCTTTCTTTAACATGGCGCATATTATCCAGAACAGATGGGCTTCAGAGAGTCGTTTTCTTCCTCTTTTTTTGCCTCGAGGAACCTCGTTGGGCACTTTAATTGCCACTTTTTTCCAACTGAAGTAATGGCAGGGTATCTTTTTCATTACAATAACGAGGTAACACTTGCTCCCCTTGGCCTCTCGTTATCACATCTCCTACACCACTTACTAAACACAAAATTTACCCCCCATCCCCCCCACCCAAAAAGGAGTCTGCGCACTAAGTTCTCTTTCACATCTACACTATCAGCAGCAGCATGCGCAGTCCTGTTAATCAGGGAGGCTGCAGGAGAAATCAAAGC
This sequence comes from Melanotaenia boesemani, assembly GCF_017639745.1. Lineage (NCBI taxonomy): Eukaryota > Metazoa > Chordata > Actinopteri > Atheriniformes > Melanotaeniidae > Melanotaenia > Melanotaenia boesemani. Next base: position 31,536,101 of record NC_055695.1, on the reverse strand, counting down.
TCTGCAAAATCAAATAAGTTTACAGTTGATTTAATCTTTAACTTAGAGTGTGAAACCTGCACCAGAGGGATGCATCAGTTGGTGATGGTAATCCAAAACAAGAGAAAGTCTGAGATGCATCAGCCTTGATGTCTTCTCACCTGTTCCCCCCATCATCAGCACTCAGCATTAAGCTCCAAACTGAACAGATAACCTGCTGTTCTGCTGCTAGAGTCATTTAAAAGGAGACAAAAAAGTACTTATTCTTCAAACCCTCCCAATCTTTTAGCATTAATTAGCATTCATTCAGGCATTAACAAATGCTAAAACATTTACAAGTTTAATGTAATAATATTGTGGGTCATAAGCTCACTGTTAAAGCTTTAACCTGTACAAGCATTAAACATTAAACATTTCATTGCTGTTATTTATAACTGATGCTATGGATGCTTTCAGGATCATTGGAGGAATTTCTGTTTTTTTCTTTCAACTTTAGAGCAGATGTTTTCACTGAATAATGGGAAAAAGCAGTTTTATATGAATATTCTTCTCTAATTTAACCGTTTTTTTGCATTTCATGCCACGTGAATAGTCATTGTCCTTAAATGTATAACAGCTGCAGCTCATATACAGCTGATAAAGACTTTCTATCCTTTTCTTTAAGTGGCATATGGCAACATGTCACCTTTAGTTCCTCTGCTGTGTTAAATTAAGTTAGTGGTGCAAGGTATTTTTTTTATAAATCATCTTTTATGGTTTTCTCAAACAGTTTAGTTGGTGAGAGTGAACAGATTTGTTTCCATCCACCCATCATCTTCACAAACATCCAGCTCACAGCACAGCCTGGACGACACAGACATCTGCAGCAGTCCTGGCTGAATGATGCCACATAGCTGCGACATATCATAGTTTAAATGGCCTCATCATTTCGGCAAATCCAGCCAGTTTCCCCCTCTCTCTTTTTGTCAAGTGACAGGACAGCTGATGGCAGAGAAGCTCCGCTACCTTTCAAGTTTCAACCAGGCGGCGTCACATGCGACCGCACAACCAAGAAGAAAAAAGTCTGTCAGCAGTGATGTCAAAAGCTTCAAATTTTACAGAGCAATTAGGGGTTTCATCACAGCGGAGTGATGTCAGGATTCATTACAGCTCAGCAACAGCTAATTGCTTCAAGGTTAAAGTAACAGATCTGACGGCATTATATTTTAAGTGACAGACTCAAATTCTGGTGGCGTTTCGCAGAGCACAGCCCTGACATTAAGAGAGAATGAGAGGAACAACAGGAATGACTGAACATTCGGTTTGTTGCAGGTTAGATTATTGCAGTGAGTTTCTCAGGAACATCTGGAGGTAGGTTTGGATCTGTAAGGTGAAACATATCACAGCCTTTTATTTGCTCATTGCAGAACCTGAAACACTAACAGAGAATATTATTTCCATTCAAACTTTGCACATCAAAGTTTCACAAGGCCACAGCCATAAATTTTCTTCTTACTCTTAAATTTCAGGCAGCATCTTGTGACGTTCTGCTATCAGGCCGACTAGTTCTCCACAACAGCTTGATCTGAGCTGATATGGTTGATATCACATTGGCTGATTGTGCAGCAGCTTTCAGGAAATATGAAATCACAAGATGAAAAACACTGATGGTTTCTAGTAACTTGGAATGACAAGCTCACGTCCTTTTGTTTAGAGCTTTCCATTTTCTAATGACCCCAATTTAGGAGAGAAGTTGAAATGAGATGTGGTTCAAGGCAACTCTGCCAGAGAGCTGCGAGAATCACTTCTTTTCAAATGAGCAGTTGTTTACCCTTGGCTTTTTCCTCCTCGTAAAGTAGAATACCTGATCCTTTGAACCGATTGTTTGTTTAACCGCTGCTGGGAATCGAAGATCCCTGAGGTCTGAGTAAGTGTTGATCTAAGGTTGGATTTGAAATAGCCTAATGAGGAACTCTTTGAATAATTAGTGGTAGTTGGAATGCTTGTGGATAATTTGAGTTCTTCACCACCTTGTACGAGGAAGGCGGCGGGGAGGAGGGCGAATGATGAAAGAACAGAAAGATCAGGGTTAATAATAATTAGTGTGTCAAGTTGCTCCTTACCTTTATGCTTTTTCCTTTTTTGTTCTTTGTGAGACACATTATTGTTGATGTAATGGAACAATTAGCAGCGTGGTTCATGGTAGGGATAAGGCGCTGTTGGGGAGGACGGCTGCTGCACCAACTGCAAGTAACACTGTGGTAATTAGAGACTGGAAGGTGTGGAGAAGTGAGGTCCAGCAGGAAATGAAGAGGTGGCAGTGGGCCTATGGGGAGAAAAAAGCTGCCCCCCTTCTGTGTTCACTTGGTTGTCAGTGGGAGACCACAAACAAGAGCCGTGCCCAGTTCAGACAATCATACAAGTTTGGACTGGTCTGGATCAACCACCAGTTAATTCTGCTTTTGATGGTTTCCATGACTGATCCTTCCTCTGCGTGTGTATCAGCTGTGGCTGTGGCCAGGTTATCCCATTATAATTTGTTGTTATTTATCTTGATCCAGTTTAATCTTTGAACAGTGAGATACAGTAGAAGTGATTAAGATGCTCCAGACAATCTGATCGTGTCTTTACAGGACCAGAGCTGGTTCTGATTTTACAGTATGGCAACACGAGCGTGACACTTTTCACCTCATTTCCTTCCTTGTTTTTGCATTGAATCGCATGAATGAGCAGCAAGTGCTCGCTTGATATGGTGTTACAGCACAGTTAATTACATTTTAAATGAAGGCTGTCTCCCGATCAGCTCAGCAAAGAGGGACGTTGAAAGCAGCGTAGAGTGCAAAGAGAAGGACTGACAGGAGTTTACAAGTACCTGCGACGAGCAAGCACGGGCCTGCAGAAGGGTGAGATGTGATTAGGAGGGTGTGGTAAGCACTGTCTGGCCCTCTCACTGCTTTACTGCTGCAGGCCAGGATGCAGGTTGTTGATTGCAGCTGCATTTGAACAAATTTCCCTCATCATCTTCTCCAAAAATTAGAATAACTCAGCAGCAGAAATAAGTCTGCACCTCAATCAAAGTGGTGCATTGTTGCACTAGGGGTAGGGGAGGATGAGATCAGGGTGTCAGAATGGTGCATCGAAACAATATCTGTGTTCTCCACTGGCTGTTGGAAATCAACAGAGCTTTTCCAGGGACAAAACTGGTCTTTCTCTGCATCAACTATGGGTATAGGCTTTTTATAGGGTTATTTTCTCCATAGCCACACAAAGCTGCTACCCCCCTAGTTGAAGCGATTTGCTGTTCACAATGCCTCAGCTTAACCAGCTAGGTCAGGTCAAGTTGACTCAGACAATAGGGACTTTAGTATCTCACCCAAAACACAAAGTGTCGCAGAAACAAAGCGGCTCGCTGCAAGTGGGGCAAACATTTCATAAAGTCGCGGCCTCAGTCTATAAATGTCCCATCTAATTTGTTAGTTCTCATCAAGCAGAGCTTTTACCCAGACATGGACTCTGAAGAAAATGATCAATATTTGGGAAAATGTTGCACCAAATTATGTTTCAATACCAGATTCTTTTAATGAGTCTGATGCATAGCAGGAGAGGAGCATTATATCCAGGCTTGTTCATTTTACTGACATTTTTATACAAAACACTGGTCTAGTTACAGCATACAATACTATGAAGGCTAAAACAAATCAGGCACTGACATTCCTTGAAGTAATAATGAAAACAATATATGCTTTTACATTTTAGAAAGGTCTAAAATGCAAAAGTCTTGAGCACATTGGTGAGAAAGCATAGTTTTTTTTAAACTAGGCTTTATCTTATTTGTAGACACATTACTAGTTAATCTGAGTTTGGTGCCTTTTTTCATGCTACATTGATTTGTATATGAGTAATATGTAGTTTTAAAAATAAAAGAAAGAACACACACATTCATTCGAAAATGGTCAAACACAAAGACTGGACTGAAAATAAGGAACTTCAGAAAACCCGGAGAACTGTTGCTCTTTAAAAGATTACAAGAATCTGCTTGGATGCAAAACATAAATCTACGAGGAATGGGTCATTGTTTTCACACTTATATTCATTCTAGTAAGAAATTCAAGTAAATGAGAATGATTAATTATCCAAATTTAAATCCCAAAGATCTCTTTACATAAGAAAAAAGTTAAAGTCTAGAAGCTTGCAGCAATACAGATTCTTTTTTTAAACTCTCTTGATCATCATGGGTCATTTTAATGAATAATGATATGATAATCATTAGGTTCTGCCCCACGGAGGACAAATGTCACCAGTTATTTCAGCTTACACACAGACAGTCTTTAATTGTGTGACCTTTAGGTTCTTCAGCATGTATAGATGATGTAATATCAGAGGTTGCTGTTCACTGTCAGTTATCCACTCCACTTAAATGACTGGGGAGAGGACCAATTATAACAGAACATATGTGTGATAATAGGGAGATAATTGCGTGGTGTTCGCGGTACCCATTTTAAGAGCCAGCAGCTAAGTCTTCACTCAGCTGCCATCTGTAAATTATGTTTCAGCTTGCTCGTTCTAGCTGCCAGATCCTGCAAAACCAGCACAGATATCAGCTGTAGCTACGGATGTTAACAAAACACCTAAGTGTTACCATATACCTGAATATCGGGATTCAAAGAGAATTCCCTGAATATATCAGTCTGAGTCTGTTTATGTCCTCCATACTTTACGGATGTGCACATCAACACCTTGGGGAATTCATATACAAAGGTCTCTCAGCAGCACCACACAATGGCTGCATATAGCAGGAGATGAACATCTGATTTGTCACATTTGAAACACTAATGTTTAAACCAAAAGGAAGAGCACACAGTAATGTGTTCATTCATCTGCATAAACACCACCTGTCCCAGCGCAGACAACTCCTCAAGCAGGAAAAGTTTAGTGGCAGCCTGCGTGCAAGCCAATCAGTGGGGGCCCAGCTGTGGTTTCACGAACCCGCAGCGTTTTCAAGTGTCAGAAAGCGCTCTGAGTACTGTTGGTGGTGCTAGAGACAGAATACTTTCATTTCATGTCAACCACCAGCCAGACGAATAGGCGACACCATAACAAAAAGAAAACAGGGCGTGCTATCACGATTGACATCCAAAGGTAATTTATGCTGGCCCTTTATTTACTCACGCTGCCGCTGCATACGCACTGAGAGTTGCTCTTGAAGGCTAATTTGGAGCATATTTGGCATATTGCAGGCCCTCTCTCTTTAAGAATTTCCATCATTTGTCTCAGGCATGAGCAATGTGTTATCAAAATCCAGAACAGCATTGATCACCTCGCCTTTTTCTTTTCCTCTTTTTTTATTGTTATCATCGCTGGAACAGCTCCTTAGTGCCAAAGCTTTTGTTTGTTTTTTTCCCTACACTGATACTAGAACAATACTGTCAGTTTCTGTCTTGACTTCTTTCCAAAAGTGGAATATGGCATGTTCCTCAAATGGTATCTGTAATGAAAAGGAAAGCTTGCCTCGTATGACACCTCTTCAGCTGCATGGGAGGGACAAAGCTTGTAGCTGGTTTTGATGGTTAAAGAGAGGATGGCATCTGGCATCGTAATTATTTGAATAAATTACTGAACAGCATTGATAAATGAAGCCGAAGGGCTGTCAGATCTAGATCACATTGCAGATTTCTTTCTCTTTTTTTTATGCACAGCTCTCAGAAGCCATTTTTTTAAACCAAATGTCTTCATCTTTTAACTACAATATGTTTTATTATTTGATAAATGCAATTCAATCATCTTTTTCTTTTGATAGATGTAATTCAGCACTGAAAATCTTTTCTTTTTCTCTTTTCTTTCAGTTGGTTCTTTTTCCCCTGACAATTGTAGTTTAGGTAATGGTCACTTCTTTCAAGTAGTCCACTTTCAAGGGAAGCTTTTAAAGGTAGAATTGTGGGTAAGTCTACTGTCACCACCAAAATCATACGACTGATCCACGGGGAAGAAAGGGCCAATTAGAGATCATTTGGCAAAGAAGCTTTCCATTGCTTTCACTCTGGTATTATTTGGTCTTTTGTTGACCTCTGCTGAGAGCAAAGGCGGATTCTCTGACAAGCAGGAGAGGGGCCGCCGCCGCGCTGCTCTTTCATCTAGCATTGTGAGAGCACAAGTGCCCGTGTCCGCCAACCACTTTAATCAACTTAATGCAACTGATACTGCCTGTTGTTATGAGCCCCCAGTCCAATTCAAAGAAGCCCACAGATGGGCAGAAGCAGTGGAGGCTACTCTGCAGTCCTCTGCTGCCAACAAGTGCCATGGGGGTCAGAGATACAGGAACAAGGAAGATGGGGGTCTTGGGACAGGGAGGCATCACTCAGACAACCTGTCTTCACAGCGATGCTGGTTCCTCTCCCCCATCCTTCCACATCCACATCTTTACAAGGGCTACACAGCACATCTGATATGAAATGTGGGTGATGGACCTTTGTTTAGTTCAAAGGTTCGTACCTCTTTATTCCTAAGTCCCTTTGTAAATCCTCAGTCCCTGAAATATGTATAACTGTCCTTTTCATTCCAGCCATCTGAGGGGGGAAATCAAAGCCAGAAGTTTCTGTGAGAATCAGTTTGAAATGGAGTGTCCATGTGGTGTCTTCACTTCTTAACCTGCTTCCCAGCACAGAACCCGTGCGACCTTCAAAACATGAGCATGGACAGTCACTTTAGCCGCTGCACAGATTCATATACATATTCATAACTCACAGGCTGGCTCAGTCAGGTTTAGCTCTTATACGCTCACAGTTACACTAATTAAAATAAAACTACAGCTCTAATAAGTCCATCCAGTTTCTGATTAATTCCATTCTGTATGAGCTAAACACAAAAAACAAAACAACAACAAAACAAGCAAACACAATTAAACTAACATAGATAGATAGATAGATAGATAGATAGATAGATAGATAGATAGATAGATAGATAGATAGATAGATAGATAGATAGATAGATAGATAGATAGATAGATAGATAGATAGATAGATGAAAAATGTACATTTACAGATTTCTGTTGGCTTATAATAGAAATAACTCATATCATAAAGCATTATTACATATTTCAATGTTTAGGTTTGTGGAAAATTTGCAGTTTCCTCTTCAGCCTGTCACATTTAACGGAATCCACTGCACAATGCAACCCATTCATTGTTAGGAATTATGTTGGATTTTCACAGTTCTCTGCATAGTTTATTCTTAATTGTAACCATACAGACAGAAAAACGTTCCAGAGTAAGCTAGCTGTCACATTTTAAGTTACTAATGGCCTGATGAACTTAGTTCAGAATGTCACTGCGTCTTTACAAAGGAGAACCTGTGTGCAGGTTAACTGTTTTAGGTGTATATTTATGTTGGAGTACTTTCAGTCAATGTTACCTTTATCATTTTAACTAAATCTCATGGAAGCAGCTTCACTGTTTGCTTAATCAGTATGATACAAACTTTTAGAATCATATCTGGTTCATTTATGGTGCAGTGGAAATAGCTAAATAAAGTACTTAGTGAATTAATATCTTTGTAATGCTGTCTAATGATAAACTAGTGCAGCGCTGATGGCTGGTAGTTTGAAATGGAAAGGTGGTGACTCTAACTTGTGTCCAATCCAGCAAACCACTGAATCAGCTCCAGCCTTAGCTCGTCACCATGCTGAGGCAAACCCAATGGACAAGACAGAAGCCATCCAATGTTTTCATGTTTAACATTCAAGCCAATCAGAAATGCTGATGTGCAGGGATAGCAACCTTTCGCCCTTATTTGCCCCACCTTACAGCTGATTGTCTTTTTATCCACAAAAGTTGAAATGAAAGTTGAAATCAAACTGACTGTACAATAACTAACTAAACCTATAACCTCCCTGTAGGTAAGTGGCATGATGAGCTGGCTCCAACAGTTCTGCCTTTCAGACTGCATCTTTTGGTGTTGATCCACATTCCTTAGTAGGTGGTGGCGGTCATGTACTTTAGTGTGGTTTGCCAACCACCAATAAACAGAAGAAGAAGAAGAAGAAGAAGAAGAAGAAGAAGAATGCACTCAATCCAGTCAAATAAACTTTGTTAATAATACGAATTAAATGAATTCACAATCCTACAGTGTGACTTTTTTGTGATCTATATCAGCACTGAAAGGTTGTAGGTTAAATTTCAAATTAACCAAATTAATTTTTAATGTTTATGACCAAAAATGAAACATGTCGATGAGTGTGAGAGCTTGTTTAAATATTTTTAGCTATGTGTGTCTGAGGCCTTCAAAAAAAATCAATGAATCAAGTAAACTGACTATAATTGCACTGGATTTGGTAAAGCTTGCTATGTCATACATAGCTAACTGTCTGGCTTTCAAAATCACTTATGATTACAAAATATGTTCAATATTCAATACATTATATTCAGTTAAACATTAATGAATTAACTTCTTATTTTATTTTTGGATGCCATTGTACAGCTGTTATGGGCTGACAGCTTGCTCATTGCCTTTACACAAACTTTAACATTTATGAGTACAGACCATGTGTGCCTTATAATGGTGTAAAATAGTGTAAAAAAGTGGTACTATTGATCCATTCAATATCATGGATGCTGAGCTCAGAAAGACAGTAAGAAAAAAAGAAGAAAAGAAACATTTAAAGTGCCATTTCCATCTAATAAAACCTTTTTGTGTAATTTCACAGCATTAATTGATGAGGGAGTGTTATGTTTCATTACACTGAGATGTAAAACTGATGTTTTCAGCGCTGTATTATAAAGGGTGTGGCCCCTTTAAGAGTGACCACTCACAGTCAGAGGTGGTGGAACAACAGCATTTAAAGTGGACGCAACAAACCATAGCAGCATGACAGCATTTCACTGAGCTGGACAAGTTTATCAAAGTTTATCCAGGATGATGTAGACTTATTAGACCGTTACAAAAATGGTGTGCTTCAGAAGCAAAAAGACTAAACCGAGAGACGAGAGATGACTGGTTTTGTTGTAGCTAAACGCCCATGTGGGGGCAATGTTTAGGTTCCCTGGTGGTGGAATTAGGTGTTAACCATTCCTGCTTCCACCTCCAGACTGTGGGGGTGAATGAAAAGGGAGATCATTCCGTTTGGGCCGAAGCTGCTGCTAGATTCAAGGTTAACCCCCTTCACTTTACACAACAGTGGAAAGGAGAGTAAGTTTGCTGTACACCACTCTCTCGCTCACTAGCTGCTTTTCCATTACCTCTAGAATTATGCAAAACTTAAATATCGCAATAAAAAATTGGTAATGGAAACATCTTGAAGAACTCTATGGCTAAAAAGTTTTTACGCTCTCATGAGGTGGTTTTTCAGATGTGTCAATATAGACGTTTATCCCAAAAGTGTAATGGAAACACTTGGGGTAGTATTTATGGACACAGGAGGGGACGGAAATCTTTTTCCAAACAATTAAAGAGAAAAATATAACCAGCATCCTTGATGGCAAACAACAGTGAAATGCTGAGTTTTACAAGGAATTAGAAATGTCATGGCTTCTCAACGTGGAGTCTCGCGGGACGAGATTTTATGAGAATTACAGCTAATGCACTAAACACCATTCAGTGGAAACACCTGCAGATTGCAACTGTAGTTTGTTGAAGTTTTAGAAATATTGCTTTAAGTGTAATGAAAATGCAGCTTCTGACCCCCTTTTCTGTCTACCTAGTGTACAATAAAGGCCACTAGAGCCCACAAAATCTCAAAGAAAAACAAAAAAAGCTTGTAAGGGTGAGGGCAACTTATCTACTTTAATTGGCCTGATTACTTACTTCAAAGACATTCTTAAAGTGGAACTATACAACTTTCTGGCCTTAAAAATGTGTTTCTGACTCGTTTCAAAGTCACAGTGATATTAATTATGTACATTCCTGAAGCTTTCGTTGTCCAACTGACAGGCTGGACAACAAGGCTGATAAACCACACTTCCAGCCTGGAACATCGTGTTATAGCTGAGTTTCGCTTTGTGTATACCGAACCATACGCCAGCACCTGAATCTCAACACATTGGTCATTTTCAGCATTATAGTTCATTCATTAAAGAAATGCAAAAGGAGGCAAGGAAAAAAGGTAACAGAGCAAGAGCAAACAGAGCTCAGACGAGAGACAGGACACAAGACGGATGCTGAACTAGCCGGCGTTTGGGGTGTCTTGGTGAGAAAATTGGCCAAACTTTAGTAAAAGTCCATCCCAGGTCTAGAGTAAAGCAAGTACATACCTATCCTTAACTGTGCACCTGCAGTTCTTAACCAATCAGATGAGATGGCGAAACTGGAAGGTTTTAGAAATACTGGATCCAAAAAGGTTCACACTTCAGTCTTTTGCACAACAGTTCACACACACTAATGCAGATCCACCCCCTCCCGTCCGTTCAGGAGTGCTTGAGGGGATCCAGTCAACTTAAACCCTACATATTCAACAGTGGCTTTTAAACAAATTCTAAGTAACGTTGCAAAGACTGTATATAAACAAGGAGACCACCACCTTGATTAACATCAACATCATATACTTACCTATACCCACATACCCTTTAACTATACTTTAATGTAACTATTTTTAATTCTGTAATTCTGGAGGACTGTGTGTTTTAGTCAATCAATAAATTTGAACTTAAGTTGTAGACTGTTACTGGCAGTTTTACTGCACAGCATCATGCCAATGGCAAGCTTTATTTCAAACACATTCTTTTGCTTTGCTTCTGCTCACCGGTTTATTGCACCTCTGTGAATTTGTGTAAAACACAGAGGGAAGTTAGATGAAGGTGTATTGCTTGAAAGAATGTCAAGTGATCTGCTATGTTAGTAAAAAAAAGGAAAAAGAAAAGAAACTGTAACTATAGGAGAGTCTGTAAGAGTCAATTAATGAAACAAATGTGATGAAAAATAAGAATAATCTCATCATATCTCTGTCTATTGTCTGCTGAGTGCAGGAAAATTAATTGAGTGTTGCAGAAGCCCTACAAAAGGACAGAGAGAGAGAGAGAGAGACACAGCCCTCCAAGGCATGACATTGTTTTTGACTTGGCAAAGTGCTGAGCTCAACAGCAGACCACTAACAAGGAGACAATCGGCCCTGAAGGAAGGATGCAGACACAGAATGGCAGGAGGACTCTTCTTTAAAGTGAAAGTGGTAAGCACTCTCCGTCTACACTCCTGTGGTTAGTTCCTCACTCATAACAAAGGTTTGCTGGATGGAGATTTTCAGACACTCTTTCTCCTGCTTCATTTCATATTTGCACTGTGGTTCAGATCAACATTAAAATTCCTCTTGAATATCAATAATTTAGCTGTTGCTTGGAGTTCATTTTCAAAGGATTCAGTCAGATGAAGAAAAACTGAATCAACTTACTTTTATCCAACATTGAGGACAAACCAATCTAAGGCATTGATGTTATTTCTTTGCTTTGTTGTTTCATTTGGAGCGATGATCCCAGAGACACAGTAGAGGTTTTGTTTTTATCTTTGGATTAAGGAAGCATGGGCCTTTTTTAGATTTGAGACTGCTCTCACTGGGGTCAAATAACAGATTAATAGGTCTAGTAATGAGCTCCCTGGAGTGTCCAAGTCTCTCTGACTTCCCCAACCTCCATTATGTCCTTTTATGATGGATGGCAGAAAACATCATTCACACATCTTAAAGAAAAATGGCTATGATGCCATTTGTGTGAAGGAGAAACATCAGCTCCTGTGATATATTGTTCTGCTATGATGTTCTCTTTTGTATCTTTGTCATCCATGCTTAAACTGTCACTGCTGTCTCCTTTTGTTTGGTCGACTCACTGCAAAAGCAATGTTAATACACAGCCCTGGGATGCTTGGAGCTGCTTAAAGATTCGGATTTGGTGAATTTTGTTTGCTTCAATCCAGTTATCTTCAGGATGATCAGACCTGTATATAAACATGTAAATGACCAAATACAAAGATTAAACTTTCTTTCATCAAACGCTTTCTTTACAACATTTCATTTACTACAAAATATACACAAATCACTCATTTCAAACAAATAAAAATTTATTTATAAAGAGCTTTTCATGCAACCAGCAACACAAAGTGCTTTACATAATAGAAACAAGTGTATAAGTATATAACACCAAAGTATCTAACATAGCAACTTAAAAACACACACCTCACAATAATCTCCTTCACATACACACACACACACGCACGCACACACACACACACACACACACACACACAATGTACATTTACGCCCCCACCCCCCCCATCCTCTCTCCTCCAATTCTACACAAACATGAACTCCAATCCCTAGTTGTTTCTTAACTGAAAGTAGATATAAAAATGTTAATAGAAATGAACATCTGGCCTGATGCTGCTGGGTGGAAATGATATCTTGGGGATTCATTCACACCATTTGCTACATTTAAAAAACAACTGCGGGAACATTTGACAACGAATTAGGTTAATTGGCAACAGATCAGTAACATGACTGGGTATAAGGTATAAAAGGGGCATTTCAGAGAGGCAGCGTCTCTCAGATGGACAGATGGACAGAGGTCCAGTCTAGGACAAACTGGATTTAAAAATTGTGGAAAAATTTCTACTCTTTCTATTAATTTCTTCTAGAAATCCCTGCATGAACTCAGGAAGACTTCCAAAAATCGCTGTCTGTGAACACAGTTCACCCTGAAGTCATGCAAAGAAAAGGCCATATCATGGTTTTATGTGTATTGTGTAGACAGTTATTACAGTCACAGCAATCCTACTGGGAAAGAAAACTAAAGAGTTTTGTTGTTACTGAAACCTAAAAGTCTGTGAGGTCTCTGAGGTGAATATGAAGTGAACTGAATTGAAGTGAGATTCCCTATTTGAATTTTTCCAATATCCTACATAAGCAAATATACATTGGTATGACAATCAGTTTCCATACTTATATAAAAACTATACTGTGAACTGGTATATAGCACTGGGAAGCCTGAAAGGTTAATACATGTGGATACAATTTACAGATATAGTTTTACATTATAAACTTATTTTTATGCTACATTTTGATGAGACTTTTCAGTACGCCTGCTCTTTGATAAGCGGCAGGGAATGTAAGAAATCTGCAACAGTGTCGGTATTGTCATCTAAAGGCTGATTAAGAAGTGTCGGGATCAGAGCATAATCAGCTGCCAGAGCTGCTCCCCTGGTCAGATATCTCTGTCCACCATCATTACTGACCTTACACGTGTCGAGAATAACCACAGGGGGAGGACAGATCGTACAGCAGTCACAGGAGACACATCTCAGAAGGTGATTACTTTATGCTACACCATGGAGCGATGCTAATGACCTCTGTGCTCTTGCATTAATGGCCTTTGCTGTCACATTATCATGTGGCAGAGGTGTATGGCAAGTTCCTTACTTCTCTGAGACAGTTTATTCAGAAAAAGCTATGCTGATACTTGGAATTAGTTACATGTGCAGGGATGAGCAACAATGACTGACAAGAAAGATCCAAGGTGGAGATAAATGATCATGTCAGGTTTTTCTGTCTGCATGTTTATAAACACTGGTGTTAAATCCCAGGTCAACTTTGATATTTATCCACAATAATGAAACTTGGAAACATGTAGGGGAAATGAAAACCTTCTAAATTATGGTGTAAATAACTTTCTTGAAAGAAAAAATGGAAAACTGACATTCATTGGAAGCTATACATATTGAACATCAGTTCAACATTTTGGAAAAATGCTTTCAAAGATTTAAGCAGCCCCTTTAATAACAGGATAACTAAGTGTAACTGCCCACGTCTGTTGTAAGTCACATTGCTCCTTCAGCTGATGTCTGATTTAAAGTCGCTTGCACGTGTACTATACATTTAAACCAGCCTCAACACAATACATTGCATGTAATTACAGTTCATCCTTAAAAGAAGCTGATTCTTAGCTTGTATACATCTTGAATGGCAAATTCTCATGATAGAATATTTCTGTAAGTTCTACCTGAATATTCTTTCATTTTCTGGGAAATATGAAAATTTGCACTGTAACATTTTAATAAACACTTGGCTAAATAGTCATACCTTGAGCTGATGCCATCAATGAAATCAACTGACATTGGATTAGTTAGGTAACAGTGGTGCTAGCTAGGTTGGCAATTTGACTCCACTTTGCAGGTTGGATAAATTTTCAATTTTTTACCCAGCAACACAGGTTAGGTTGATGTAAAAATGGCTGTTTTTGTTTTACTTTTTAAGAAGGGCTCTCGTGTCAGTATGTGATCTTCTTCGGATTCTTCCTTCCTTCCTTCTTTCTTTTCTTGGAATGGACAGTAGATCAGTTAGCTAACAGTGGTGCTTGCTAAGTAGGCGATTTGACTCCTCTTTAAAGGTTGGGGCACTTCTCAGTCTTTTACCAGGCAATATATGATGGGTTGATGGGTAAATAAAAGTGTTTGTTTACTTTTGTGTTAAATAAAAGGCAGACATGTCAGTATGTCATCTTCTTTGAATTTGTCTCACCCGAGACAAAGCTAGGATTGTTTCTCTGGGTTTACACTGAAGCCATGCTAGCAGCTAACAACTTCAGCTTCAGATAAAACAATCTCTTCATATTTCTCAAAAAATAAAGTAAGCCTATATTTGTTCATATTCTTATTAAAATTAATAAAGGGAAGAATTCTTCCCACACAATGATACTCTCTATGAAAGGTGCTACTAGTGTAGGAAAGGGTCTGTTATTCCTATTACAGCAACCGTTTTTGTTACAGTCTATAAATCTCATGTTTCCCAGTAACCAAATCCACAGTGAAAAGAGATTATTGACTTATAGGCCCAAAAGAATGAATGCAAATCAAGGTAGATGTATTAAAGGACATCCCTCTCACTGTTTGAGACAGTGAATTAACATCATACAAAAATGTTTGCTTTGTGCTCTGGGTTGATCCCTTCATTATACTGTAGCTCTCTGGTGATTACTGCAGGATTTGGCTGATCCATCTGACTCATAATATAAATCACTTGGACAACTATTATCTACTTTTGGTAAATATTTTGTATAAATAACATATATTTCATATTTCAAGACAAATAAAAATCCACATTATGCATTTTTTTCCCTGTTGTGGCTCACTGTTGACATGTCAAGTGGGGCCTTAACTTGTGTGTTTGGGTGGCCCCACCAATATGGATGTCAGCCCCCTTTTGTCCCATCTATGTGGTACCAGGCCCCGAAGGCAAATGTTCACATTCAGAGGGTCAAGCAGACGAGGGTATTTGGGCTCATATAGTGTACAAAATAGGCATCACATTAGAGAGATGCATCACATTACATTTGCGTAGCTTGCTCCTTGAATGATATCAACTACTTCTTGTTGTGGGTGTTTGTACTTTTCTCATTTTCCAATATTATTTAAGTGAAACAAAGCCCTAAAAGCTCAATAAACCCCCATTATTTTTTTTTGATTTTTATTTTTTTTTGTTATTTTTCATGACCAGGCAACTAGAGAACAAAACTCCTCATCTTCATGTCTTTATGGCAGTTAAATGGCTGCCGTGCAGTTAAATGGCTGCCGTGCAGTTTCTGCATCTTCATCAGACTTAGGCCTGAAGGAAAAGTGTGGTCTTTGAATTCACTGCAGAGAGCTCTGGCCCCTTTCTCCTCTCAACTTCCCCTTGAAGTTTTTTTTTTTCTAGCTGAAAAGAGAGCAGGATTGTGCTTTTTTTAATAAAAAAAAAGAAAAAGAAAAAAAAAAGAAGGGGTTTTAATCTGGGGAATGAGTGCTTTGCCATGCAGCCCAGCTCTAGAGAGTGCCAAGCAGGGCCGGGTAGTGTATTAATATTTAAATTTCAGTCCAGATAATCAATAGAAAGGGTACTTCTGTGCGCTGTTACCCTCAGATGGGAAACGATAATAGGGAGAAAACCTGCTGATTAGCCTCCTTAGAAGCTCTCTTCTCTGTGTAGTGCTCAATACTTTAGGAGTGATTATAACCTATTGAGGCAGAAAACCTGATCGAATATAACCTCTTTTGAATCCCTTGTTCTCTCAATAGAGTGTCAAAAAGAGCATTCAGGGATTCCTTTTGCGAAATGACGCCTCTGAGTTATTCCTATTACTTTTTGCATATGGTGTTCACGAAAAATTTCAGGCAGCCTTTATGTCGTAACATAATGCTGTAATATGTGAGCCACAGCCATAACATGCACCAGTGGGGGAACTTATATTTTATTCTTCTTTTCAGTGTACATAAAAAAAAAAAAAATCCCAGCTTAGGCCTTTTTGTCTTTTGAATGCTTTGAACTCCTTTCAGCCTTTAGGGGGACTTTTTGTGCTGTGGATTGTGGTGTGCATTCACTGTAAAGGCACTCAATACCGCAATAAGACCACAAGCAAAACTGAGTGTCTAAAGCAGGACCACACATCTAAGGCATTTGCATAATTTAAGAAGGAGGGGAAAAAGAGAAGGCAAAAAACCAACCCTCTTCATTTAAGATGAGAATCGAGGCAATGCATACCTCTCTCGACCTATTGGGTATCTGCATGTCTCTGTCAAAATGACCCAACAACGTCTTAGAATTTAACTCTTTCTGGGCACAATTCGTCTTTTTGTGTGCTTAAGATTTTTGCCACTTTACCGTCTCCTCATAACATGGTGTGTCTGAAAATCTCTGTTTAGGGGAGGTCAGGATTTATTTTTTTTCTTTTTTTGCCATTGTCCTTACTGAGTTAAAGCGTTAGAGATAAAGAAAAGGGGGTGTAGAGAAGGAGGGAGTATGGGGGTGTCCTTGCTTTTCCCGAGGATAATATCGTGTTTGAAGGGCCAGCAGAAAGAAAAGCAGAAGGAGCTGAAGTAGTGGTGGTGAGTATCTTGAAAGAGAGCAAGGCCAAAGCTGAACTGCTCAGTTCATTTTCCACCTCAGTGGCCATCGTAATCCATCTTGGCCAGCTGCTAACAAGATTGAGTCTGAAGTTTACCTCCACAATGAGATAATCAGATTAAGATGCACAAAGATCAAATAATGACCCGGCTTTAGGGCAAGTTCAGCAGGCCCTTGATTGTGATGTGTGGTCCTTCAGATATATTAAAGAATTCAAATAGTCTCGCCATAACATGTAAGAAATTATGTGAGTAACACAGCTGCATGGACTGGGCTGAGGCTGACATTTCATGCTTTCATTTAATTTATTTTTTTTTCCATTTTGATAGCTGCTTTTGTGGAAGTCATCCCCAACTTTTCTTTCTATACAAGCAAGGTGAAAGGAAAAAAAGAAAGAAAACAAAAAGACTATTCAGCTTTCCAAAGTGATGTATAATTGAGAAGTTTTGTCTTTCCTACCCAGACTTCTCTTTCTTTGCATACTGCTTTCCTTTAATGGAGAAACGGGATTATTCAGAGGGGCATACAAATGTCATTGTCTCACAGCAGATGGTGCGCACTGCTTCACCTTTGAGAGAAGTTAATTAAGCCCGCCATATTGTGCCAATCCAGGGTAAAAAATGTAGATGAATATTGAGCAATCGAAGCCTGTCTCGTTCTCAGAGCTTGGTGCAGGAACAGAGTACAAGCTTCCATTTAATTCACGTCCACTACCTTCCCACGTTTCCACAGACCTCCTGAAAGTTTGACCCTTGCTAAATGCGTTTGGCCACGATGGCTGCCAAATTCTCAAACAGCCTCTGTTGTGTGATATCCAATGGGTCAGTGGGAGGGAACCTTCCTAATTCCTCCACTCTCACCACCAACAAATTACCTTTCATGACCTCACAAAAAAACTAGTTTTCACACCTTTAGTTAAGTTTTAGTTGTCGTAACAAGTGACCAAAAAGTCAGAAATTTAGCCTCTAAATTAAGTCTTTTCCACTGAGAATTAACCCGTCAAATGCCAAAGCAGCTAAAGTAAAATCAGCATGTTTTCCACCAAACATCAAAGGCCTGTGAAGTCGAGTTTTAGAAAAAAAAAAAAAAGACTACAAAATCCAGGGAACTGTGGATTATTAAACCAAGTGAAGTCAGAATAACAAAATAGTGTTCAAAGTACCCAACATGGAGGGGGAGACCTGCTGAGTGCAATATAAAAGTAGGGGTTAAGCTTATTGTAAACTCCCTCCACTTCGTTCCAAAGGTAGATGTTACATATGATTAGAGGAACTCTGCTGAGGCAGTCACCACAAGCTACTTCCGTTCCAGTTGAGCATTGCTAATTTTTTAAACCCTCGACCACATGTGTGGCACTACTGTGCAGCTCCTTTTTTCTCTCTTTTTGATCTGTTTTAGGGGGGCAACTGCAATTTTATGGTAAAATGCCTACTTGAGCCATGTCCTCTAATGTTTAATCATGCTTAGTGTTTCCCAAATTAGGTGAGGAAATAAGTTTGAGTGAGAGTGATTTAAGGTTGCACAAAGCATAGATTTTTTTTCCCTCTTTCAGAACTGCTGAGAAATACAGTATTTTCTCCAAAAATATGACTTATTTGTGAATTTTTATTACTTCTCTGTTTCAAAGGCTAATGACTGTTTTCCGCATGAAATATGTGATTGAAACATGTATTGGTTGGATGTTCTTAATAATAAATACTATTGCTGCAAGTTTCTCTGTCAACTCAAGTTGTACTTAGAAGTTATTAACTTACAGCAGTGAATGCTTTAAAAATGCCTCACTGATGACATTTTTCATCATCAAAAATGTTAAGTAGTGTTTTAGATTAAGTCTGCTTTGAAAATATTGACACAGTATGTTTGTAAAATGTACATATTTGTAAAGTTTTTCCACTGCTGCCTCTGTAATTGCAACATAATTCAGTTCAAGGTTGTTTTATTTCATAGGTTTCATTTCTATACAAGAGGTTTGTGTACTTTATCAACATTAAAAAAACACACAGTCCATCGTTAATATTTTAAAAAGATCCATTTTGCTGCTTAGAGCTGCCTACGCAATTATTTGTGGACGTGAAAAACCTGCAGATGCTTTTAAAAACGGTGGGAAACATTAATGTAGTGGTAACAATATCCTCGTACTCCCTTCCATCTATAGATATTTGCAAACTCTAAACCAGGAAAAAAAATGCATCCAATAAGACTTCATCATTTTCTGGACTTAATGAAGCACGACTTAACTTCGGCAGAGTTTGTAAAATGACACAGCATCACAAAAGAAAAAGTTGTGGTTTCTCAGCCATGGGACACATGACAGCTTCAGGAATAAATGTCACTGTGCCCTTAAAACAACTCAGAAACACACGTTTAAGGCCGGAAAATGGAATAATGCTACTTTAAAAAATAATCTTGTAACCAGGGAAAGAAACTAACTTTCAGCCATGTAGGTCACTAACTGACTTCTGCATTTACTGCAAGTGAGAGGAGAATGTCAAATAGCAATTTTAGCTAAGTTGCAGTAATCTTGCTCTTTGGAAAGTCATAATTCAGTTTAGATACATGAAATAGGACCATTATAGTGGATCTACAGCATCTGGGTTTCTTTCACTGCTGTGTTGTATGTCGTGTATCCTTCACTCAAACACATTTTATGTTTTATTAAACATAACAGGAAACACGGCTTCGCACCAGAATTAATAACATTTGGTATCTGATCAGACTAACACTCATTAAAAACTGGAATCATGCTCCAGGGTGGAGGGTCATACACCAAGATTGGAGATTATTCAGCTCCATCACTTTTAAATTGACATCACAAGTTATCCAGATCTATAATTATACTTCTCTTATGTGCTGTTACATTGGCTAATGATGGTGGAAACTTGAAGGCTTCTCTGGGTTACTTTTAATGAGTCCCCTTTCTTTAAAGACCACAAAATGCCACCAATTTAAGTCCTGCCAATGAGCTCCATTTCAAGTTGAGAAACACCCGTAGAGAGAGAGAGAGAAAAAAAAAATCATGTCGTTGACCGGCAGTGTCAGCAGTTAAGAAACCAGCGTGAGCCGGCTCATTCCCTGAAGAAGGGATCAGTTTAGAATTCAGGAAATAAAAGTTTTCTGGCATGACATGATCATTGCGTCACTTTAATATTTAATTAAAGGAAGAATGGTCTTTCCTGCAGGAGTGCAGTACTTTTTCACATTGCAGCTCTAATGATCCAAGTGTTCGGTGCTGGGATCATTATAATCATGCAGAATCGGTTTAATACATGTGAACAAAAGCTTGAAAAATAAATTTAAAGACATGTACAAACTGTAACATGAACAAACAGAAGCACTCAGAGTGGATTAATATACAAGGTATTGTCATGGTTTACAGGTTTTTAGTTGTTTTAGTCTTAAATTTTAGTCATTTTGAGTTTAATACCTTGTATTCTGTTTGCTTTACTTCCTACTCCATGCTTCTCAGTCACATCTGCTTCTAGCTACCTCAGTATTTAAAGGGGTAGTGCACCCAAACATGTGTTTTTTGAGTTACGAACAACACAGCATTAATTAATTGTGATGAAAACCACCTAAACGTTTGATAAAAATGTGTATTTTCTTAACTTATTTAAAAAATGGGACTTTGTGGGTGAAAAAAATGGTTTATAACGGCCCCTATAGGGTAAACCCAGGTTTTGTTTTTTGTGATGAAGAGCTGTACTGGTGCTTCTCTACTATGAGAAACTTTTAAAAACCTCACAGCCCCTCCCACCAGATGCAGACAGTGCCTTGCAGGCATAAAAACCGCACCCACCAACACATATGAATAGATGGGAGCTTATGTGGTGTAATTTGCTAGTTATAGACTTCTGTACTTTCACAGAGTTTCTGATAAAATATTCCTGCATTGGGACAGATTTGTGTTTTTGAGGGGTGTAAACGACTTTATTCTTTACCTGCTGATCCTCATCTGGCGACAGACAGCAGCTCAAATCGTAGCAGCAGAAACTTCCAGCAGCACTTCCTGCAGCTGCCACAACCTGCCGTGATATTCCATTTAGAGCACTTACAAAAGTACAGTTGAATATACTATTAAATAAAAAGCTTTGCCTGCAGGAAATAAACTTAGATATGTGTGTGGTAAAATGACACTTATTGTACTTATATGTATAACAGACAGTGCAATATAAGAGAAACACCAGTCCCTGGATTTGGTGCTTGATGTCTATGGGTGTGTCCCAATTCAGGTCCTGCACACTTCGAAGTGTTTGGCCTCAAACGAAGGCTGCTGGTGATGCATCCTTCACAGCCTCTTTTCTCCCACAATTCATTGCGCACAGGATGGTGGCGAATCAGCAACCTCAGAAGAGTCGTATTAAGTTTAAATAAAGTTTTATTTTAAAAAAAGTACGTTTTTTTAACTACACTCTAGTATATACGTTACAAAATCAAGTACATTTAAAGCATGTTTGTTAAATGGTGACATTAAAATTCGGTAATATTTGATATTCAATGACTTTTAAGGGGTTAATGAAGTGTGTACCGGCTGGAAAACAACAGAGCATCAAACCGTGTTTTTTTTTTTATTTATTTTTTTTTTACTGTCGGTGTTGCCGCTCCGTGTTCAACGTCTACTGACGTTTCCTACGAGTAATTTCAGAGGTTTAAGTGATTCAACGTCCTGTGTTGTTGCTATGGGAAATTCTTCTAGACTAGGTAGGCTGTCCCATTTCACGAACGTTAAGCAGACTTCGAAGTGTGTAGACTACGGAGGACACTCTGTAGCCTACGTAGTCTGCGCACTTTGAAGTGTGCAGACCCTGAATTGGGCACAGCTATTGTTAGCTAACACTAATGTTTAGCTAGTTGTTAGCTAGTAGCATTAGCAGGGAGCAAAATAAACTTCATTCTACAGTCATTTAGCAGAAGCGTTTCTCCAAAGCGACTTACATCTGAGAGTAAGAACAACACAAGCAAGAAAAATAAACAGGATTGGACGTCATCATTAAGTGGTAGTCAGACTGCTGTGAGTCCAGGTGGACACGGGTGCTGTCGTGTAATGCAGTGCTTTTTTTTCAAATTTATTTATTTGTCTCTATAATAGTACTTTGTTCATTACAAGATCACAATTTCATCACACAATATCATCCTGGACGTAAGTGCACGCAGCTTAGTCAGTGCTGAGTTGTGCCAAAGAGCTGGACAAATCTTTCTAACTCATTCCGACGAGTAGAAGAGTTAAGCTAAGTGCGAAAATGCTCCTTAAATAGCTGAGTCTACAGCTTGCTTTTGAAAGTGGATAAGGACTCTGCTGATCGGTCAGAGTTCAGTAGATCGTTCCAACAGAGAAGAGTCTAGCTACTGATTTTGCGCCACCTTGTGGTGGGAGCACTAGCAGAGCGTAACTGTGGAGAGGGAGTGTAGCTCTGGATTAAGGAGTGGAGGTAGACAGGAGCCGTTTGGGTTATTGTTTTGTAAGCCAGAAGCAGAGCTTTGAATTTGATGCGCGCTGCAACTAGAAGCCAGTGTAGAGCGATTAGCAGCGGAGTGACATGAGCTCTTTTGGGCTGGTTGAAGACCAGACGTGCTGCTGCATTCTGGATCATCTGCAGAGGTTTAACTGAGCATGCAGGCAGGCCAGCCAGTAAGAAGTTGCAGTAGTCAATGCGTGAAATGACCAGAGCCTGGATCAGGAGCTGGGCCGTGTGTTCAGTCAGGTAGGGTCTGATCCTCCTGATGTTGTAGAGAGCAAATCGGCAAGACTGGGGAACCAGGGCAACATGGTCCTTAAAGGTCAGCTGGTTGTCTACCATGACACCAAGATTCCTGGTGGAAGATGTATTAACAGGCCAAGTATTAACTTAAACTGTGTACTCAGTGGCATTGTTTAATTTTCTGGCCATAACTATTCTTTTGAGTTGTTTTCTGTTGTCAATTAAATTACAATGATGTTTTCATTATATTTTATAAATAACTTTAAGTAAATTACCAAACATTTTATTATTTTAAAATCTATATCAAGATATTGTGAGTTCTGTCCTTACTTTATGATCAGTGCCTGGGTTGAAATTTTGATATTGTCTTTAATTTCCTAGCCAGGCATTGTTGTTGTTGTTCTATCAAAAATTAAATTGCAGTTTGTGAAGTAATTGCTTGTTATGATGACCATAGATGAGCTGAATCCACAGCCCTCAACAATCTCACAACAGTCTTTTATTAATTTAGCCTTAAACTCAAATTTGACTAAAGTGCTCAGACATTGCACAGATTTTTTTATTTCTTTTTTAGTCGTTTTTCCTTTTTGTCATTATGGTTGTGGCAATATATTGCGTTTATTTTTTTTTCTATTTAATGTTTGGTGGCTTTCTTTTTGCATTTTGGTGAATTTTAATGAAAACTTACTGTCTAGTTCAGCAGGTGATGAATGAATCAAGACATTGTCGTTTGTCCTTGATGGGCACTACGATGCCCATGAGCACTATCCCATGATATTTTATCCATCCATTGACTTTGTGCTCTTCTTTGGTTTTATGGTGGATGAAACACCACATTATGGTGCATTACTGCCACCAACTGGTCTGGAGTGGAACATGCTTATTTTAGTGTGTGTAGTGTATTTTCTGAGTGTCTGAACAAAGTGCAGCTGAATGAGAAGAAAATTTAATCTGTAAGTGACATGTAGATGTAAAAGTTGAAAGTTGATCATGTCAGATGAGTTCTTTGCAGGAAAGAAAAACAAAACAAAAAACAATGTGTTCTGAACACATCTGAAACGCAAAAGAATGTAGAGAGAATGTTGTTTATTACAAGCTATCAGTCACCCTGGTAATCTAGAATATATTGGCTAGTAGAAATTCAGACTTGGCAACCTGTCCAGGGGGAACCCTGCCTGGCAAATGCTGGGACAGGTTCCAGAAATGGATGGACGGATGGACGGAAATTCTAATTAGCTTGTAACTAGAAACCTGCCAGCCCTGTTGGATGAAGATCAAAGGAAGCCTTGTCTACATTATCCCATCACGACAAGAGACTCCATCATCAGTGGATCATGGGACCTGTATTTGAGTAGAGACCTAAAGGAAAATCAAGCTACTGTACCAGAGAATTAGTTCTGATTGCAAGATTTGCTTCATATTTTTCAGTTGACCAATGTACAATTGTAGAATAATTTCCCTTATTGAGTGGTGATATTGATACATGGCATAAAAAAACAAACAAACAAACAAAAAAAAAACAAAAACTGCTGTTTTATTAGTTCCACTTGCAAAATATCTAATCAGCCAATCACATGGCAGCAACTTAATACATTCAGTCATGTAGAAATGCTAAAGACGACCACCTCCGATCCATGACTACACCCCAACTCCACTAACTCCTACTCCTATTCCCTGCTTTTTCACTTTCATCTTCTTTCTTTTTTCCCCTGCTTTGATTGAGTGAAAGTGCACGCCTTTCCCACTGGTTCTATGAACCTCTGCTAGTCCCCCATACTCAGATATTGCAGCAATAACTATTTTTTTAATGAATAACGTAAATACTCTAGTTGAATCAACTTTTGGAGAAACCACAAAAGTCTCAAATAGTCAACACAATGAACTATTCAAGTTTAACTTTTCAAAAGTCACACATTTAAGTTCAAAATGTAATGTAAAGGTAACTAAATAGAGCTGAAATGTTTTGAGGTGTGGAGAGAGAGCACTAAAAAATGTATAATATACAGTGAAGTGTTTCCTTATTTAAATTCCGGTTTAAGCAAATATTTCAATGTAATTTTCATTTCTATGAAGGATTTAGCTGAGCTAAAGCAGCATTGGTATTCTGTCACGGTGCCTGTGCTGCAGAAGGCTCTCCATGCCCATTTGATTTTCCTCAGCACTGTATGATGATTGGATACTGGGTAAAAGGAATAGGTGGTTTGACGGGACTGTTTATCTACAAAGTTAAGTGGCAGGTGTTGAGTGTATTGAAAAAGATTCAGATTTTTACTGTGTCTCATTGCACCTGAAGCTTGAGTGGTTTGATTGGTTGGTGAATGATTTGATTTGCAGGCACAGTTTGTATCCAACCTGCTGCGTACCAGTGAATTACACCACAGAGCAATTTCACAAACCAAGGAAAGTTTTCTCATTCACAGTTACACAAAAAAAGGTTTTCACTTTGTGAGTCAATGATGGGGAGAATTCATTCAAAATGTTCCTAATTCACATTTATATTCAGTCATTTGACAGATGCTTTTATCCAGTGTAACTTATAAGGTAAAAACAACAGTTATGCCTTTATGCAATAAAAAGTGAAAAATCAATTAAATGCAGAGCAGAATGCAGCCGAGTCCAGGCTAGGTATGTCAGGGTGTCACAGGTGTTAGGAGAGAAGGATGTTCTCAAAACATCAATCTTTCAGAGATTCTTAATGTTATAAAGGGACACCCCTGCCCACATAGCATTTACCCGCTGTCTCATATATATATATATATACATACAGAGAGAGAGTGCCAGCTCCTAGAGCCACCCCACCCATCATGTGCACCTTTTATTGAAGCACCATTGAGAACATCGTGACCAGCTGTGTCACTCTGTGGTTCGGGAGCTGCAAAGAACAGAAAAACACTGTAGTGCATAGTGAACACAGCGGGGAAGATCACTGGTGTCTCACTTCCACCTATCCTGGACATTTCTAACACCTGCCTCACCTGCAAGGCAGTCAGCACTGTGAAGGACTCCAGCCACCCCCTGGCATGGCCTGTTATAGCAGACGTTTGCACAGCTTCACCCACCAGGCTGTCAAACATTGAACTCTGAACCCCCCTTCAATACTTACTGGACACAGAAATTGCACTATTAAAAATAAATAAATAAATAAATATACTGCTGTTGCTACACAATCACCTGGATCTGTATATATATATATATATTCACAGACATACACTTTTATATTGTATTTTTTCTACTCTACTGTATTTTTTAAATATTCTGTTTTTGTTTTTATTAAACTTTTCTCTGTATTTTTGCACCCTGGCATGGAGAGAAACATCCTTTGTGATTCCCGTAAATGCACTTATATACTGCAGAAAGTGACATTAAAAAAACTTGAATCTTGAATAACTTTGTTTTACAATTTACAGACTGAACAAATGTTCTCATTGCTGGAGACTATAATACCATCATCAACCCCAAGATAGACCGTTCGCATTCTCACAATAATGCAAGAAATTGGCATTCCACAGACATTTTTAAACACTACATGAACCACTATGGACTTGGCGATAGTTGGAGAAATAATAATCCAACTACAAATAATACCCCTTATCCTCTCCTCCGTCCACCTGTCCTTCTCCCAAATTGATTTCTTTCTCATCATTAATTCACTCTCCCAGGATGTAAAAGAAACCAAAATTCATCCAGTGATAATAAGTGATAATCCTTCTATCTCCCTTGTGTTAAACAATCGTTCACACACCAAAGCGCACAGAAGATGGCACTTTAATACGCCGGTTCTTCAAAATACCAACTTGGACAGTTTTATCAAAAAAGAGTGAAAATCCTTTCCAAAGTGAACGACTCTTCAAACATCTCACCGTCACTTCTTTGGGAAACAGGAAAAGCAGTCATCCGAGGCAAAATAATTTCATACTCATCATACAGGAAAAAAAACAACAAGACTTGGAACGGAGTCTAGAGCAAAGAATTAAACGGTTAACTGACCTCTGCACCACAAACCCCACAGAACAAATTCAAAATGAACTTATAGACGTTAAAACCCAACTTGAAGGCATTTTAGACAAAATGAATAAATAAATAAATATTATCCAACAACTCAAATATAAAAACTTCCAGTAGAAAATAATATAGGTAAATATCCTTTAGATCAGCTACAGCGTATAAAGGAAAAATCTATCGTCCCATCTATAATAAACCCATCAGGAGAAAACTATCCATTAACCACAAAAAATTAATTAATTAAATTAAATTAATCTTGAATCTCGAAAAATATATGCTGAACACCTGGAGGGAATGATGGGTATAGTTGAGTATCATCTGCATAGTAGAGATATGTGGCTTTATAATCATTTATTTTTAACCTGCTCTTTTATGCTAAGATGTTTATGCTTTTGTTTGATTGTGACTCTGCATCATAAGTTTGTTCTGCCATCTAGCTAGCTAGCAAAGCTAGTGGACAACAGAACCAAAAGGATGTTGGAAAAAGAAGAGGTCCCAGTACCAAGCCACAGGGCACCTTTATGGAAAGTCCTGAAAAAATCTATGCAATGAATTGAACAAAATAATTTGATCAATTCATTGCACTAACATAGTCTTTCTTTGTCCTCTTGTGCAGGGGAAAGTCTTTAAAGATTAAAAGAAAAAAAATCTTTATTATATAAATTGACATTGTTTTCTCATCGGATTTAATGAGAAAGTGTGTCCAAACTTTTGACTGGTAATGTATGTTATATATGAGGGAATTTCATTCTATTTGCAACATATCTATGATTAAATACCGTTATCACATACATTAGAATGCAGGCTGACGCTTTGTTTGCAAAGAAATTTCAAATTTCTTTGATGTTTCACAAGAATCCCAAACATTTTTACAGAAACATGAAATTCCATGGAAATCATGTGTTAATTCCATATGTAAATAAGATGGAGAACTGCTCTAAAAGAAAAATAATTCAGAATGAAAAGTCAGATTGACTTTAAGCTTGCTGTGCATGCATTCCTGAATCATCTTTGCACTAATTTCCAGCAAACAGGCTTGCAGCAGCAGCTTTTCTAAATCTGAAAAACCAATACAGCCCATCAAAATAACTGTTAAGTCTTTTTCCTCACAACAATATTTGCATGATACATCTGAAAAAACATATTCATGATAGGAAAAGTAGTCCAGAGGCATTGTTTCTTTAAAAAACACACATGCACTGTTATTTTCTCAAGTCACAGAGTTTCTTTTCAACCAGATTCAAACACTGTAGGCAAGACAATAACAAAACAATGCAAAGCTATTTGGTGTTTTTAAGCTTACAACCCCCCACCCCTATTTTCTCCCCCCTTCTGTCTCTACAGAAATGACAGGAGAAGTGCACATTTGTAGCTTGCAGGTACTGGTTGGGGTACAGATTGAAGCTATGATATATGACATGTGTTGCAAGCAGTCTCTGTGTATCTCCCAAGGACCTGTCACAGCTCCAGCACAGGCAGCTAAAGGCTCTGTTATACACAGTTTAGTCCTCCATTTAGGTCACAATTCAACAGCAAAAACATGGAGGTTTATAGTCAACTTCCTGTTAATTTACTGAAGAAATAAAAAAGACTGACCACTATTCTTCTTGATAGATACAAAAAATAGATAAAAAAAAAAAAAAAAAAAAAATTTGGCTTTTCATATTTCCTTGTTCCCTGGCTATTCTTCTGTTCAGAATCTTTAAATGTAGAAACTACACAATAGCTGAAGAGCAGAAGCACAAATTAAATGCAATCAAGATCACATTTCTATTGATGCCTTTAAGTCTCTATATTCACACATTTTCTTATATATTTTAATTATGCATCAGGCTTCTGCAAGGAAGTAATTGTTCTCTGTTACATTTAAGGGCTTTTGATTCCTCCCTTAAGTTTTTTTTTTTTTTTTTTTTTTTTTAGCCCCAGATCATCTGCTGGTTGGGGCTGCATTATTCACTCAAGGTTGTGTCATTGCTAGAAGCTAAACGAAGCACATGCCTTGTCCAGAAGACTTTATTTCAACAGCTAAACTTACATAAATACACAGTAAATTGTGCTTTAAAGAGCTTATGAACACATTTGTTTGAGCAACTTTATCACAGCTACATGAATATACATCTGAGAAAAGCGTAGTTAAACAAAAAAAAGAGAAATTAAAAACAAATAAGATAGAATAGCGGGTGAGCAGGAGAAGCTCAATGAATTGAAATGCTTGTTGTGTATTGTGTAAGAAATCAAATGAGGTCAAATCTCATTGAACATTGTGGACCTCTCTCTTTTTTACTACATGAATCACAGCAGTACAGTCAAAGAGCAGAAACTAGCTGCGAACGTTTAATAGATGTGTTTTTCTGTTACTTTTACCCTCTGGAAATTGCTGCGATGCTTAGCCCAATAATAGTTACAGTTTGCCCAGAAATAGATCTCCCATGAAGCAAACTCGACTGTTTTCCTCTAAACAAAAAGAGAATTGTCTCTGCTGTGACATGAGACGATGAGAGACAAAAACTAAAACACCCTCTGAAGGTGTCTCTGAGCTTGGAGGACACAACCTGTATATATGACATTCCACCAGGCTATATCTCTGCATTTTTCCCATTGTGACCTATGGGTTGGGGGTTGTATGCCTCTGATCACAGCAACAGTCTGAGGGGAAATCTGCTAAGAGTACAGTAAAAGGAGCATGTCTTTCTCCAGAGCCTGCGGCCCACTGGTGCTGAGTAAGCCCCGTGCAGCAAAGGATGCTTGTGAATTAATACTCCCTGACAGTAAATGTCAACAGAATTTAAATTACACTCCCTGCTCCCTCTCATAAGCATGAGAATGTCTTTAACTTATATTTGGTGCCATGAACACGGCCACAGGAGCCTTTCGGGGGGACTATTTTTTTTAAAAGTATATTTATTTATTTATTTATTTTTTTGCACTTGGAGACGTCTCCACGTTTGAAACCACCAGCTCAGTGTTTCTCGTCACATATCTGAAACCAGCATGAAATTCAGCGGGCATGCATGTGGCTAATTAGTTGAATTTAACTGCAATGATCATTAGCGTTGTGGACAGAACTGCTGCGATCTCAAACCGGCGCCCTCCCATGTCCTGGTCAATGGAGCGTTTCACTGTTTATTAGAGGAAGACGTTGTGATGGAGCAAGCCTGGCTGCCTGCATTAGTGTTAAATCCCATTGCAGGAGCTCAACAACAACATCTATATTAAGATTACGTCCTTCGTAAACAGCAGTTTTGCCTCAGAAGCTTGTTGGAAGGATTTTTCTGCACCTGTTATTTTTCCAGGATGGCACTGGAAGCTTGAGTCAATGGGACTTCCATTGATCCCAGTATCTTTTGACAATTTAAATCCAAGATATGAATGTTTTTCATATTTTTATATCTATGGGCCACAGCAGCAAATTACATACTGTAAAAAAGTAACCAAAAGCTCACATATGATACCTTTTTTAAGACAATAAAAAAGAGACAAACACTAATTAGTGATAAAATAAAGAAAAATGTGCATAATTTCTGCAGTTCTCATGAAGATCAGTGTGTAGCAGTAAGAGCAGCAATATGAATGGAAAATCCATTTTTGTATGTTTTCTAACGTAAAATAGTCTGTTTCTGAGGCTGCGGTGAGAAATAAGACCGTAACACAGATGTCGACAGGCAGCGGCTACCCCGTGGCGACCTCAGGGACTGGACTTGTTCCAAAAAGAACACAGTTGACAGGCCAGCGGTATCAATGAGCTGACCTCTCTGCAGCCCATGCCAGCAGGTATTTTTCCAATTGTGATTTTTTTTTTCTCCTCTCTCTTTTCCTCACCTTGCCACAATTTATTTCTCTTGTTTTAGAAGCTGTTGAGGTATGAATGGTGGATTGCAGCGATGCTGCTGCTAAGACTGCTCTGTGAAAAATGCCAGGTAAGCTTAAAGGTAAGTAGTTGTCACTTTTTCTTATTGTCACTGTCTTTATTTGTAAACCAACCAGGTGTCGTGGTAAAATGTGGCCCGTTCACAAAGCATAAATCATTGTTTTCATGTTGTTTTTGTGTAGTTTTCATTTACACAAATTATAGTTTGCCCTTTGGAAAGGTCCCCCATTGCGCCAAGAAAAGGAGATATCAGTTGCTGCAGACATGAGAGTATTTCTTTCCAGGCATTATGTTTTTTTTTTGTTTGTTTGTTTTTTTTCTAACACCTAACTAAATGAAGTAAATCATCGACGAAGTGAATACTTAACACATATACTCTTGTAACCTGAGGGGTTGCCGGTTCCATCCTCGGCCAAGTCGAGTTCATGTCGAGGTGTTCTTGGGCAAGACACTGAACCCCTAATTGCTCTGATGGGTTGTGGTTGAACGCCTTGCATGGCAGCTTCCGCCATCAGTGTGTGTGAGTATGATGTATGATGTGAAGTGCAGTAAAGCGCTAAATACGGACCATTTACTATATATATATATTCATGCATGAAAGGGTTAAAAAAATATGAAAACGTTCATTAGAGTACCTGTGTAAGTAAGTAGAGGTTATTTATTCTGCAGTTTGCAGTCCCTTTGTGCCTAACTTTTACCAAGCACGAATCTCTGCCTGCTCATAACAGCTAAGCTAGCAGGTGCTTTTTAATAATAATAATAATGGATTAGATTTATATTGAGCTTTATTGCTGACGACCCTTAAAGCGCTTACATTGGATCCATTATTCATCCACTCCCCATTCATGCCAGGTGATGCTAAGCTACATGTGTAGCCACCGCTGCCCTGGGGCAGACTGATAGAAAATTGGCAGCCAATGTGCAACAGCGGCCTTCCCAACCACCACTAAAACAATAATACACATTTACACCAGCGATGTATTATTATTTTTGTGCAGCGATGGCTGTCGGTGATCTGATCAGCTTTTCTCTCTTTTGTTTATCGTTCAGTTGAGAAGAAGGAAACTAGCGGTTCATGGTTCACACCGTCACATATTTATTGGTGGTAAACAGGGTTTATACTTCAGCAATGCGGTGGTGGGTCTAGAAAAGTTCTGATGGGGGGCCAGGCAGCAGCGTATATGAATTTCTATCATTTTTATGAAATATTGAACTGATCATTACAACTAAAGTGATCATCTAATGTAAAAAAGTGAAGAAAAACTTGTAAAACAAGCAGCCAATGATCTATTTTATCAGCAGGTGTTTACTTTGGGTGATGCTGCTGTAGGACTTTTATCACTGCTGCACACACACTTCAGTGATAAAAGGAAAAGCTGTTTTTATCCAGATCATCAGTTTTATCAGAGTTTCTTCATCAATGTTGGCTGTTTAACTTCAGTCGTCACATCTGCTGCTTTTAGAACAGAAATTATCGCCATGGAGACGGTTGATGAGACGATGATATATGAATTCTGAATTATGATCTAGAACATGGTAGAGATGATTTAGAACAACACATAGAAGTACATGCTGCATTTACTGACCCTTGGACATCTGATGTTTACCGGACGCAGGACTCTGCTGGAACTAACAGAGCTGTGTGGTGTTTATTACTAAAGCTGGTAGCAAATCATTCACCGATAAACAGGAAGTTTCTCACAGCAACTTTCTCTGCTCCAACATTCCCTCTCCCTTCCCCTGTGCTGTGAATCTCTCCTTCGAGACCATGCAGTTTATTTAACAGTGCTGTAAACAGCTGCATTTGTCTGCACAACTGAGGCATAACTCCTCCCAACAAAATGTTTACTTTTAATTTCTCATGCTGTCAATCTATCTATCTGTCTGTCTGTCTGTCTGTCCGTCCGTCCGTCCGTCCGTCCGTCCGTCCGTCCGTCCGTCCATCCATCCATCCATCTATCTATCTATCTATCGCGATGTGCTGGTGCCGCCATCTTGCTAATAATACATAAAGAGAACATATCCAGTATATCTGTTCGTTAGTCTGTCGATTGTGCTGAACAGCAAGTTTCACATTTACCTGCAGTGTAAATTGCACATGTTCCTGAATGTAAGCACTCTGTCATATCTGTGATGAGGAATAGATATTACATGTCAACAGCATAAAATCACCTTCAACTGAATAGGCACTAATAAGCTAATTGACCTTTTCTCATCACTTGCTCTTTCACTGCTGTCTTAAGACGATTGCGGATCTTGAAAAGTGAGTACGCTCCTCATTTTAAAGCGAACACGTGAAGAACTTTGTTTCTTAGCTTTTTAAGGATTTGAGTTTAATGAGCACACTTTCTCCCATCTGGGTGTTAAGGTTTCTTTCATCTCTAACCTACCATTTTAGATGCAGATACTAACAACTCTCCTTTCTTTGTGTGCTGAGAAGACAGAGGGCAAATGTCTCCTTTCATTTATTTCCAGAGAAGAGGAATTGTGGTGCGGGAGAGCGTAACATTTATTAAGGTATTTATAAATTGTATTTGGAATATATACATGTCAGATGTGATTTCATTCCAGTTGTTGTGCCATGTGTCCCTGCAACTTTGCAGACTGTTTAACAAGGAGGCCATATTATAACCAATAAACATCAAATTTTTACAGAATCTCCCACTGTGGTTGTTTCTGGAAATACATTTGTGACACCCTTTGGTTTGAATTCCAAAGTGTATTTGTTTAATGCTCTTTAAGGCTTGTCTCTGTAAGTATTCACATCTGTCTTTGAATTCTCTATCCTGCAGAATCGCGGTGCAAGAAATGTCAAGACGGATCTCGACTCCACCCCATCCCTACCCCCTCCAAAACCACTTAGCCATGCTGAACTGCACTCTGTCCGTAACTACATATAAAGGCCCTTGTTTTGTTCCATTTGGAGAAGCCGCAGTGTCCAAAGCATTGAGTGTAAAGCGCACATCTCCTTGTATATGTAATTTTCTGTGCAAATATGTGTTTTGTTTACAGAGGGGAGAAAGGTTCATTGGCAAACCAAGCATGAAGTGGAAAAAATATGATTCTGATGGAGCATGAGTGGTCAGTTAGAGATGTGTGTTTCTTTTCAGTCTTGACTATCCTAAGGTTATTTCTTTTATTCCGTTAGCTCCACTTTCTACCCTGTCCAGCCCTCAAACCCAATTTTTCTCTCTTTAATTACAGTCCTCAGGAGCAGACACGTAGGTTATAGAACTGAGAGCAAACAGAAGAATTGTACGCTGTAGTTTTGCATAATCTGACATAGTTTCAGCGTATGCTGGAGTAATATCTGCATCTGATACTGGCTGTCCAAAAGACTGGAGGGCAAAGACGAGATCCATATTTCAGAGAGTGTTACAAATTGAGCGCCAAGGGCTCGGCTTCTCCACATTTTTTGGCGGGGGGGGATGGCGTGTCTGTGGGGAGATGACCACTGAAACAAACTGGAACACCATTTTCCGATTGTGTTAGCATCACAAAGACAAACCTAATAACTGCAGCTGAAGTTATGAGACACATGTGACTTGCCGCCTTCGCTGGCAGTAAAAACAGAGACGAGAAACTTGTTCAAACAAAGATGCTCGTGTTAAATTAGATATTAATCTTTTCATTAATTTTGATGTTTTAACGCATTAGAAGTTTCAATTATAGAGAAACATTAAGCGTTAAAGCTGTAGTGTTCCCTTTAGGCCACATGGTATAACTTTTTTATTCACAGTGATTAAACTTGCTCAGCTCTTAAGCAGACACGCATTTCTCATATAGCCTGTGGTGTTTTTGCTCAGAGGTTTATCCAGAGGGAAGAGTTAGACAGCCTATTTTCACACAGCTGTGTTAATACTCTTCTCTTGTTTCCTCTCCCCATTGAAAATGATAAAATCTACCCCTTGTTCAATTTTGGCTGTTCAGGATGTTGTTAAGGTTTCTTGCTTCTGTAGGATGTAAAGATGTTAAAAAATGATGCTGCCAGATTAGTACCAGCTTCCTGTACTGATTCTGAAGAACGTTTGCATCCCAGTCGCCTCACGTTTCATGACAGAGCCCCTCTTTGTGCATTTTCCGCTCTGCTCTGCAACGACCTTATGGCTCAGACAAGAGAAGCAAAGAGAGCAAACAAGCTGTGACAATCGTGTCCTCCTTTTTATTCAGAAGCTTTCACCATTGGCACGATGGTTGGCCAGGTTAATGTCTCCATACAGCATGTCAGCAGCATCCTCTCCACTAGATGAGCACACCCGTATGACGGCTAGCTTGGACCTGTTTGCTGGGAATATGTCACAAAAGAAGAAAATATTCTTTTTTAATACTCATAATTTTCTATAAAGATGAGATACAAAAAACAACGCAAATGTATATCATGACATATTAAATAGCTCAGAACTATTTAATTTAGTCTCCAGTCATCCATAGTCTGCTAACTTTATCATCTCTCTCTTTATGCAGGCCTGATAAAATCACATCAGCATCGCATGGACGAGTCACATTTCTTATCTACACAGCAAACTTGTGAAGCATGGTGTGGCAAACCTTGTTAATCTGCCTGTTTACAGTTCTCTGAGTGGTATCACACTATCCAGGGCACATAGGGAGAAGTGGGGTCTCTGCAGACCTCTGTGCAGTCTTGTGTTATTTGCTCTCTGCATGACAGGATATGTAAACCATGGCGTGAGCAGCAGCTCCTCTCAGACTCGAATGCATTCGGCCGTTTTGGACGAATGGTTTGACAAAAGCCAGCAATGCCCCAAATACTCCCATTTAAGTATTTGATTGACTCTGAGGCACAGAGCTGTCTGTGGTCACGAGCATCATCGTGTGGCACAAAGTGAGTCCCGTTGCCTTCACCACTGCGCCTTCACTTGACCGTGTGCCTGAAACGAAGGGACATTTAGCTTACATATGGATCGGAGCAGTTGCCACATGAATTTGTGTTCATCTGCTTTGTTGAATGTGAAATTGAATCCAATTTGATCGTGGTTGATCTGCATGTCGGAGGGGCCAGGAGTCAAGCTGTGCCTTTTATACACACCTGTAATGACTGACACTATTATACCAAAACGGTCTGATTCATAAAAGAAATGAATTTATAGATGAGGTGATATAATTGATAGTTTTCTTCATATGTGGAAGAAGGCTTGTGTATGTGGAAAACAGTTCACTGTTGCTGTACTTAAATTAGGGTAACGCTGAAATAAATCTACACAGAGTTCATTACATCCTAGATAAATATTATTAACTACTCAGAAAAACATAAATCATCAAAACAATAAAATAAATAGAATGAGGTCTCAGAGGAAACTGATCTGTCCTCTCTGCTGCGAGAGGCTGGGAAACTCGGCGTAACACACTGACCGACTGATCACAGATCAGCTCAAATGAATCACACTTTTATTTAGACATGAAAACACACATGCAGGTAATGACGACGTTGGTCATGGCTCAAGCTGCGGACTAATTTAGCCAAGACTGATAAATTGTGCAGGACACATTTAAATGGTGGGTTTGTGCTAAACATCAAAGATTCAAAGAATACACCTACTGGAGTCCAGTGAACTCATTGTCATGTTCTAGAAAGCAGGTGGAGATGACCTGAGCTTTGTGACATGGTGCATTATCCTGCTGGAAGTAGCATCAGAAGATGCTCCACTGTGGTCATAAAGGGATGGACATGGTCAGCAACAATACTCAGGTAGGCTGTGGTGGTTAAACCAGGACACGTTGGTACTAAGGGGCCAAAAGTGGGCCAAGAAAATCTCCCCCCACCATTACACCATCAGCAGCCTGAAGCGTTGATCCAAGGCAGGATGGATCCATGTTTTCATGATGTTTCCACCAAATTCTGGACCTACCATCTGAATGTGGAGCTGAAATGGAGACTCATCAGACCAGCAGTGTTTTTCATCTCTAACCAGTCTGTCCATTCTCCGACATCAACAAGACATTCAGCCCAGACAACTGCTGCTCACTGGATATTTTCTCTTCTTCAGAACATTCTCTGTAAACCTTAGAGATAGTTGTGTGTGGAAATCCTATTAAAATACTCAGAGCAACAACCATGCCACGCTCAATGTCACTAAAATCTTCTTTCTTCCTCAGTTTGAACTTCAGCAGGTTGTCTTCACCATGTTTACATGACTAGATGTGTTGCTGCCCTGTGATTGGCTGATCAGATATTTGAGTTAACAAGCAGTTGAACCAGGTGGAGCTGATAAAGGTCATCAGGGTTTACCTTATAGGGTAAGCTAGCCAGAGATCAAGTGAGTCCATCTGGTGGTGTATTGTTAATCCTTGCTATCTGTATTGAAAAGCATTTGTAAAACTGCCCAGTTAAAAATAAGGCAGTTGGAGATGATGCTGTATTCTTTAGCTGGTCTGAAATTTCCGCAGGGCTGTGTTGGCTCTTCGTAAATGAATCCACAGTCTACAAATACAGCACATGCTCATATTGTTTCTAAAAACCACAGTAGACGATTGCAAGTGTAGTAATTGAGATTTTGACTTGATCCTTTTTTCCAGCAAACATAAATTTATTTTTCTGAGGCAGGGGATGTTGGTGCCCAAGCTGTTTCCAGGTCTGCAGTGGTGCGTCATCATGATTCCTCTGCAGTTTATGTAGATAACCCAAGTTCTGTGGATTCTGTGGGCAGGGAAGATGCATTATGATGGAGGCAGCACATTTAGCTAGTAACTAGTTAGAAACTAAGGTCTTGTGTCAGGGACTTGGCCAAAAAATCAGAGCTACAAGGGAAAAAGAACTTAACCAACACTTTCCAAATAAAGCAAAAAATAAAACAATTCAAGGAAAAACTAAACCATTTCCACACTATCTTCAGAGCCAAAAAAACAGCCCAGTTAGGCCTCAGCTCCATGAAGGGAAATCCACAGCAGCTGGGATGCTTTTCCTTAGCAGGCCAGGTAAAGTAATAACTTAAAGCAAACCAAATTATCTGCAGCAAGGTGACACAATGATTTAACTAAATGTGTGCACCTATCAGGTCAACCTTTTTGCCAAAACGCGTTGCTAAAGATGTGAAACATGGAAATGTGTGTATTTATTCAGTATTTATACATTTAACTGGAAACCTAAATAAAAAGTTTCCAGGCCTTTTTCAATGCTGCATCACACCTTGTAATGGGAAGAACTGTAGTTCAGCATTAGGAGTGAGGTGCTAATGAGTCCTAATGCATCGTAGAACTTTGACTTTTGGACCCAACACAGTTCTTGATTTTCAGTGTGTTTTAAGAAACTGCCGTTGCATGTTTCCATGTAAATCCATAATTTAGCCTTTTCTGGACACTTGCACTCCAGATATATTGATTATATGCTACTTTTTATATCTAATTTAAAGAAAACTTTCATTGAGCTACACAAATATTTAGATTGTAATGCCTTTTTATTTTTCTAATCAACCTATGATAAACCAGTTATTTATTTATTTTTCTTTTTTGTAGCAAATTATTGTTAAGCTTGAAAATAGTTTTGGTCAAATAAACACGATACAATTCTTGAATGTCTTTGATCTGAGTGATCTTAGCCATGTGTGAGCTGTAAACAGAGGAATATATGCTGAGGCACAGTCTCTTAGATCCTCTATGATTAGGTTGCTTAACAGTTTAGAGGATGCTTTGAAAGTGAGATTCCTCCTCTCTTTAACTCATTGTCACGTTGTTTTTCAGGTCTATAGATTCTGCCTCTAATCTGTTTAGCTGTACTTAAATTCTCTGCGTCGACATCTTCTCACTTTAAATCTGGGATTCCTTTTTTCCCCCTCCCCTGGTCTGAATACCCTTTCACGTAACTTAATATGCCATTTTGGTCTCCCAGGGACAATAATTGAGTTTAGGCGAAGTTTAAATAGCTTAAAGGACAGGGAATACAGATGGGCATCACTGTGATTAACAAACTCCAGCCCAAGGTCTCTGTGTCAGGCGCTGGATTAGGACATTACGAAGAGAATGACAGAGCTTTTTGGCACTTTATTCCCTCTCAATAACATTCTTTCACATATTAAGTTAATTCCACCCCTAGGTAGGGACTTTATCATGCAGAAGACCTTAATCCACTGTTGTTGAGTCCATCTCGCCCGAGCTTTGATGAAGCCCCCCCTGCTTTTCTGCGGGTGCAGCGGGCTTTGGTAAGACAAAGCACCCGTGACAGAGACAATAAGATGCAGCTTGAACCACAACAAAAAGAGGTTTCATCCACTGGAGTGGACAGAGGAGGTGTTGTTAAAGAAAAAAATGAAGAAAAAAACATCAAAGGGTAAAGAAAAGAAGACAAATTCACACACAGGAGTGCCAACACTCCTGATAAAGAAACGTATCACTATTAACTCCGTGTGTGCTTTTATTGGGTGTAGAAGGGCCGGCCCCACTGATCTCTTGTCTAGCACTTTATCTGAGGGCCACCTCTGACCCCTGGTTGAAAAGACCTAGTTGATATGATGAGCATAAGCTTTGGGTGTTCTTTTAGATCCGATATTCGTACTATTTTCAATTAAAAAGGCAAGTTTGTGGTGCCAGCAGCTAGTTTTTCCTTTGGCTTCTGTCACACTGCATGGGAAAAAAGATTAGCTGTCAACCGACAACCCCCCCCCCCCCCCCCCCCCCCCCCCCCCCCCCCCCCCCGCAACCCCTGCAAAATGGCCACTAGGAGAAACTCAAGAGTCAGAGTTTAACTCATCACAAAGATGTTGCATGTTTGATTGATTCATTTAACTCATGCTGAAAAACATTGCGTACATTTTTACAAACTTTAAAGCTTTCTTTGAATATTAAGAATCGTGTAACAATGTTCCACAGTCTGAAGACGTGAACAAAAAGCTGAGCAGCGCATATGAGCAGTCCATTGAAAACATCTCTGTTTCACCCTGAATAGAATAATTAATTCAGTCACCTGTCTGAACTTAAGCTGTCCATTTGATTGTCAGTAGTGCTGAGAGTCTTGAAGGTTTTTGATCCTCGCAGCACTAACAGATGGTTGTTGTGGCTTGGCCTGGGCTGGGAATCGCTCCTTAAGAGCAGACAGAGAGTTGGAGGGGGAAAATCCCCTGTTGCCGTCCCTAAGAAGACCATAAGCTTGAGCAGAGAAAAAGAAAGGGCCTGCTACTGGTGCTAATTACCCAGAA
Source organism: Melanotaenia boesemani (assembly GCF_017639745.1). Classification (NCBI taxonomy): domain Eukaryota; kingdom Metazoa; phylum Chordata; class Actinopteri; order Atheriniformes; family Melanotaeniidae; genus Melanotaenia; species Melanotaenia boesemani. The sequence goes on along the minus strand of NC_055695.1, from coordinate 31,496,588 downwards.
ACCACACAGAAAGTGCCCACTGTCACTAACTGAAGAGGTTCACATCCCTTCTTACACAGATAAAAGGCGTAGTACGAAAACATTTCGCAGGGGACAAAGAAGGGAAGATTACCATAATCTTTTGGTTTGTATCCCCTGTAAGCTGTCCGTGTGTCCTTTTCCCTCACTCTTTCTCCTCCTCCTCCACCCTTTCTCGCTCACTCTCCACTGCTCTCTTGTTTCTTCTCCAGAAACTGGTTTGAAGGAGCAGAAATGGTGGGAATTGGCTTTACAGCCTAAGCCTGACAGTTGTGTTCTTCCCGCCTTCCTGTGATCATCCCTGTCATTGGTGGGCTGCTGTAGGGGTAATCAAACAATGGCAGGCGAAACGAGGTGTCACTGTGCTGACAGACCCCTCTTCATGTTATGTCATTGTTAATCCTCAGCCTTCAGCTCACTCCCACTGCAGCTTTCATCCAAGCATTCTCCACGAAGGAGATGGGGGATAAATATGATGCCTTCATATTTCTACATATCAAAGAGCTCTCAAGCGGCTGTTTTCTCCGTAAGTGGTGAGGGATTGTACACACATACACACACACACATATAACTTGGAGTCAGAACTTTTTAAATGAGGACATCACAGCGCCTGCATCGTACTGGCTCCTCGATTGTCCCAGTCACAGAAAGCCTGGACCAAAGCCAGTCACACAGTCGAGGGAAACAGTCACTGCAGAAACTTTCTTCCTCCAACTGTGTATCACCACAGAGGTCTGGTCCTTTTACCATCGTGGGCTGCTTTAGAGCTCCTCTGCAGAACCCATTGGAGACTGTTATGAGACATCAAGACACAGCTTAGGAAATTGTTTCAGCTAAAAACGGAGAGAGACGGGTGACAGTAAGAGCCGAGCATCTCTGTGAGAACAGCAGCAAGTGGTAGAGTCTCCGGCAATCATTATCCAGTGCTTTTATAACATCTAAGAGCTGAAAACATCCAGACTGAAGGCAGGATGTGTGCTCAGTGCATGAGACGTCTCGTAAATGGCTCCGCTTTCACTCTCTTGCTGTCTGCTTTTTTTGGCTTCTGAGTGGGTGCTGTTGAAACAATGACAGGAAAGCTGCTAGTTTTGGTAAAATCTCAAGTTTATGAACGATTATATTTCACAGCAGTGTGAGGGAACTCTTCTTTGCATATTTTTCTCATGTCAGTGTGAGCAAAGTGATTATTTTCATTCAAATATTTTAGGTATCGCTCATCCATTTACCTGATTGTTTGAAATTTGTTCACCTGCCTCAAAAGCAGGTCATGCTTGTATTTATCCTTTGCAGCAAAGCTTCATTTCTGCTTTTACAGATGTGACACACTCAGCTAAAACACACCCAGCTGTGGTGTGCTTTTCATTTTGCTGTTTGCTGAGCTCTGAGTGCATTTGAAAGTGATGCCACAGGTCCGATCCCATTGTGTGAGCTATGCTGCGATTCTATGCTCTGTTTCTTTGACAGCCTCAGTGTGAGACTGATGTTTCAGGAGGAAAGCATGTGTGTTTACAAAGTCTCGGCCCAGATGAGATAACACTTTACTTTTGCTTTTTCTGGTGGACTGCAGCACAGTGGACAAGTTTCTTTCATATATATATATATGTGTGTGTGTGTGTGTGTGTGTGTGTGTGTTTAAGCTGGTAAGTTGGTTGAGAACTAATTCTCATTTGCAACCACGACCTGGCCAGGTGGTAGCATTAAGTAAAGCAACCAATAATGTAATAACAGCCAATAATGTAATGAACTTTAGCCAACGCTGTAATAAATTTTAATGCTCCACGTTAAAAAATGCGGGGTTATTTTGCCATCCCAACTGCTGGGTTAAGGACATTTGGACATAGACCAAACGTTGGGTCAAACACTCTGACCCAGTGTGTTGGGTTGGAAACTGAAAAAAGAGCCTTGTCATCTTTCTCTTCAGTCAGCCATCTTTAACAAGACAACCACCTGATCAGACCTCAGGTCTGAGCTGCTGCTCCAGCATGAAACGGTAAGATAGTAAAATCTATCTGTATGACCATGTAGAGATAAGCTGGTGATGGAATTAACTGTAGTTCCTTCTAGACAAGATATTTACTCACACAAACAACAGGGCTGCCAACTTTTCAATAATCCCGAGAGTCGGTGGATTCAGAACAAGACATCAGAATCCTTCAGTCTCATTTTGTGCAGGTTTCATCATAAAGTATAGCACTCAGCAGTAACAAAATGTTAAAAAAAGTTTTTCAAATAGTTCATTAAAAGTACCAACCGAAACCTAAAAAAAATAAAACAGGAAACAACTCAACTACACAAAAGAAGTGAAACTAAGACAAAAAACAGGGAATTTCCCAATAATTTCTCTACCCCTGTGTGCCTTGTTGGACTGGCTTTTGGCTGATTGAGGTTGTGAGAAGGTATAGAAATGAATACAGTACGTGAAAAATAATGACGTCCCGCCATGGACGAAGTTTCTTGCTAAATATGAAATAACCTGGTCAGCTGTTCATGCACATAAAACACAGACACCCCCCTGCAGTAATCCCCACCCTGTCACGGATGAAGCTTCTTGTGGAGCATGAAATGAGTGGACCAATGCAAACTTTTTGTTTGTTCTTGCAGCAGAACAAGAACAAACTTCTCGCTTCACGTGGAGTCTGTAACAAGCTTTACTCTGTGCTACAATGAGGACAGATCCCATATAAGCTAGATAGATACAGGATTACCTTAACTTCCTTATAGCAGAACATACAATAGAATAAAACTTACTGAGATCATGTTGTTTGAACCAGCTGCAGATGATTGATTGTAAACTGAACAACTTCAGCCTCTTCTGGTCGTGATGATGGACCTGCTGCTGCTGCTGGGTCTGAAACTGAGGACCATGTGGTTCATGATGTTAACCTCTGCCAATGCTGATGTCACAATATTAAAGTGGAGCTGAAAGGTTCAGTATATATGATTGTCGCAATCAATAAGCCATTTGCTAGGATACACCAACAAACACATGAGTCATGTTTTGTATTGTATGTCCTGTCTCACTGTGAACTTATTCTACTCTGTCTCTTGATGCAGGCTGGACAGCTTTCTAATCCATCCATCCATCCATCCATCCATCATCCATCCATCCATCCATCCATCCATCCATCCATCCATCATCCATCCATCCATCTATTTTCTACAAACCAGTCTCACTGAGGTCACACTGTTTGTTTACAGAGTGGCTGATATTTATTACTGCACATTTGAACTAAACAGGAAACCTTACTTTTAAGATTGCAAGAACTCCTGTGATTTAAACATCAGCAGCAGATGGAAGTAAATCACTTCCCCAAAAACCATACACATTTTCTCCCTCTAATTGTAGGCCTACCTGCCTGCAGCAAGACAAGCTGCACCTGTCCTCTCCTCTTTAGTTAGCCTCATCATCTCAGCTTCTGTGTTATGACGGATTCTCAGACGTTTAAGGAGGTTTGTGGTCTTCACACATTCAGCAAACTGTGCCTGAGAGTTGGCAGGCCTGGAGAAGATCTTTTTAACTGTTAGCTTTAGCTAGCTAACAGCAGCTATTTTTAAAGTTCATGGACACAGAAGTAAGGCACTGCTTATGGCTACCAAGACAGCAAGACCTTTAATCTACCAGCCTATATTTATTTATTTTTAAAGCAAGACTGTTTATACAATTGAATTTAATATGTTCATATAATTAATTCTTTCCCCCCTATTTTTCTTTCCTGAATTCAGTTCAGATAAGTGTCCAGTTGTCCCTCGTTTATTGTGGGAGTTATGTTCTGAAAACATAAAACATAAATTAAATCCGTGAAATGACAACTTTATTAATATTTCACAATTTAAATGCATGTTAAGGCCTGATTATCCCTCCTCGGAGTGTTTATCGACCTTTCCCAAACTATAATGAACATTTTCAACAACGTGAATTTCTTAATAATTACTCACCCCGTAAAATATATTACAGCTTCTCTGCTGGCGCTGCGTCCCCACCCTCATCTGTAACGTTTTTTTTTTTTTTCACAGAAGGCCCTGGTGTCGCTGTCTTTTTCCGAAAAGACAGCAGGCCACGAAGTAGACTGATTGTGGACAGAGTCCTTTGGCCAATCAAGACACAAAACACAGCACACTGATGTTTACCGACCCAATCAAGAAACAAAGCACAGTGGGCTGAATCCTACAGTAAAATTTGGACATGGTTGGACATGGAATGGTTGAAAAAGGATTTATATATACTTAAATATTATGCAGTGCTGCATTTAAAAAAGTCTGCGAAACAACGAGACCACGGAAGATGAACTGTGATATGGCGAGGGGCTGTGCCACTTCCAGCCAGTAGATAACAGAGGCAGCCTGGCAGCTGATTGGTGCTATAATAAAGGTCGTAAGCGCCATCAGCACGAAAGGTAAATGGTGGCTACAGGCTGTTAAACACTCACAGTGAGCTGTTCTCTGAGTCACTACAGGTGAGATAGGTAAACAAGTTCCCACAAATGCTTATTATTATTTTTCGTGGCTATCTGGTTATCTGTGAAATTAATTAGAGACACCTAAAATTAGCATCAGTTGCTAATGTTAGCATGTCGTACGTTAGCGTCATAGTCTTGCTCTGATTCACTTTATATATAGTTTAAACTCTGCAGGCACAGGTTGGCATGCACAAGACAGAAACATCATATTTGCTCTGAAATTGCTTTTCTTGTAACACAAGTCAAAATGACAGCAGATGTGTTTTGCAAAGGCCACAGATTGGCTGCACTGAGCTTAGCACATGTCTATTTACCCACCGATCCCTGTTACAGTCAATCTACATCTCTTATTCAATCTGACCAAACTCATTTACAGGAGTTGAAATGGAAGGAATGGAAAAGAAACATGAGATGATGCATTTTTAATACACAGCATTGAGTAGTGGATTTCTTTTTCTTTTCTTTTCTTTTTTTTTTTTTTGACAACACACAGCACTCACAGGCGTGTTAGAGAGATTCTTCCACCCTGGAGCCCTGTTGTTGAGAAGCACACAGTGAAGTGTTGGCCCTGAACCAGTCAGCTAAAGATCATTGTAGATTAAGGTTATCTTCCATAACAGAAGACTGTCACTGAACTCAACATATGCACATACAAAACCAGTCCCAAAACTGGGTTTAGAGAACCCGGCCTCCCAGGGTTGTCAGAATCTTAATTATATCCTGGAGTTCTTCAGCGAAATATCTCACTGGAGAATATTTACCCATGTTTAAGTTTCTAAATCAGCCGCAGACTATTCTGGAGCACTGTGAGAAAGGGGGTGGAGACCCTAAGATGAGTGTTTGGGTGCCATCTGAACTAATCACAGTCACAATACATAATTGAGAGGTAAATGCATGGAAGATGACTGAATCACTTTTTATTTGTGCAATAAAGCATTGCAGAGCAGTGGGGGACTTTTTCAGTGCTACAGTTGATGTCTGGGTGGTGCAGTGCGTGATCCTGTTAGCTTATTGAAAATGATGTAGTTTGTAGTCAGCTGTGTCCAGGGATTTGCTGTCCAGTGGGGGCTGGGTCTGACATTTCCATGCCACCTCTTGCTTTTCCATCTATCTTTTTTTCTGAATGTCTCAGGACTTCATGTTTTCTACATGAAGGCTTTCCAGATCTAGTTCTTAGCCAGATAAACTAGAGTATACATTCATCACCCACCTCATTAGTTACACCTTACAAAGCGACCAACATAATCAGGCAACTGAACTGTTACCTGTTCAACTGCTTGTTTACACACATATCTAATCAGCCAATAACATGGCTGCAACTGAATGTACTCATGGTGGAGACAACCTGCTGAAGTTCAAACTGAGCGCCAGAACAAGGAAGAAAGCGGGTGTAAACGACTTTGAACGTGGCATGGTTGTTGGTGCCACACAGGCAGGAAATACACAATAGACAATAGAAGATGGAAAATTGTTGCCTGGTCTGATGAGTCTCCATTTTATCTCTTTCACTGAGATTGTAGGGTCACATCTCAGCACACTTTGGGCCCCTTAGTACCAGCGTGGCCTGGTTTAACCATGAAAATGTACAATTTAACAGTTTTGGTAAAATTAGTTTGCAGCTTGAGCAGTGACCAGCGTTTTCATTAACTATGTGTTTTCATGTCTAAGTAATAGTGTGGTTTATTTGAGCTGATCCGTGATCAGTGTGTTAAGCAGAGTTCCCCAGCCTCTCACGGTGGAGAGAACAGATCAGGTTCCTCTAAGACCTCGTTCTGTTTATTGGATTAATATTTTTTATCACTTATGTTTTTCTGGGTAGTTAGGCTAGTAGTTAGTAGTGAGTAGTTGGGCTCTGGCTCTGCATCCATGCTATTGGTCAACTAGCTGAAAATCCCTTGTTAGCTAAATGGATTTTGTGAATACAAATCCCTTTAGGCTGAACCTGTAGCATTCTTGCTTTGTGTAAGCACACACACACACACACACACACACACACACACACACACACACACACACACACACACACACACACACACACACACACAAAAGAGATGGAATAATTTCTTAATAGACAATATTATTGTGAGTACAGGCTTGTGCTTTCACAGTCGCTAAATCTAACGCCACCAGATGGAAGGTTTTTGTTTGATGGATCTTTACTTCTTAACACCATGCTGACCTATCTTGTTCATATTCTTTAGCTACTAAAAAGATTTGGGAGCTGCTTACTGCTCTGTTGCTCTGTCATGTTGGATTTGTGCATCTGTGTCGGCCTAAATATGCTTTTTCTCCTGTGCGGCCGGTGCTGCGCTCTTATGGAGCCCTTGATCAAAGGATAATGCACAGACTGTCACTTGGCCTCCCTTAGCAGTTGGCAAGAGCTCTCTGAATTATTCAGATGCATTTTCATGAATACTTGTGCAGCTTACAACACTGTAGATGGCAAATAACACTTACCCAAATAGAGTAACATATCCTCTTTTGTAATTCTTACTCAATACAGCAGTACGGACAATAATAATTAATTCATTCACTGTGGGCTGATCACTGTGAAGAGACCTTTCATCTTCCTCTCTTTTACTATTAATACTTCAATATTTAAAAATAGGGTATTCCTACTAGAAATTTCCTGCCTAAGGAAAACATCTGGATAACTGGATGGTAATTGATCATCCGTCGGTCTGTCGGTTGGTTGGTCGGTCTGTCTGTCTGTCTGTCTATCCTTCTTTTTTTCTTTCTTTTTTTTCTTTTGTCTATACCAGCAGGTGACAGGCAGGGTCTGGACCGGTCACCAGTACATCACAGTTTTAGTGATTAATTAATGTAATTTTTGGCAAATGAAAAAAGGGAAGCTTTTCACATTTGAACAATTAAAACGAATTAAAATTTATTCTCTTGTGATGAGCTGATGTGAAATGGAATTTAGGTTTTATAAAACGCATCCTCAGACCTCACTGTGCTATCTTAAAGGGTTATAATTCTATTATGAAATGCAATAATTAGCATATGAGTAGTGACATACTAAAAGACTGAGAATAATAAGGAAAATGCAGGTGCACTAATCATAGGTTAAAGGGGAGGACGAATCTGCCATCATCATATATTCGAACATTTGAACTTGATGTAAAATACTTCTGTTGTCCACACAAAGGAAGAATTTATGGCCTACCAACAAGGAAATTTTTGTGACTTGTAAAAGTGTTTATCCTTTCACAAAAGTAAATCTATTGATTTTTGTGGGCATGGGATGTCTCCTCTCCTCCCTTAAGGTGAAGTTTTAGAGCTTTGTTACTGACAGAGGTCAGAAAGATGGCGTGACCATGCGTGAGATTGTCAGGTCGTCTTCTCAAACCTACTCTGATCTCCAAGCTCTGCACTCATCCCACAGATAGGCCAACTAAAGAGATAAAAGTTGGATTCACCTATGCATGAGTCGCTGTTGTGAGCACAGCGGGGGGGAGAGTAGTGCCTATCCAATACAGTTTTGTGCAGAAGGATTAAATTTGTACTACTGCCTACTCTAAGTGTTACAACACTGCCCATTCTGCACGTCAGTAGTGCTGCAGTTATGTAGCTTAGAGCTACATCATGTGGATTTGGCATCATATTATAGCATGTGGGAACAAATTTTTTTTTTCTTTGGCTCTTTTTAAATTGGCTTACAAATGACTTGATAAAGATGAATCAGAATTGGTTTTCATTCCTTTTATTTCACCAGGAGTGTATACATTTAAATATCTATTTATCCATTAACACTCATTTCTTTTCATACATCAACATCGTCCACTGGATTAGGTACACCTATTCAATTGCTTGTAAACACAAATAGCTAATGAACCTGACTGGGGAACAGTGAGAGGATTTAAGTGACTCTTAGCACATGGTTGTTGGTGCCAAACTAAGTATGGTCTGAAGAAGAGAAAATATCCAGCAAGCAGCAGTTGTCTGGACCAGAATATCTTGTTGATGTCAGAGGTCAGAAGAGAATGGGCAGACTGGTTGGAGATGATAGAAAGACAACAGGAAGTCAAATGATCATTGGTTCCTACTAAGCTCTGCAGAAACATCATGAAAACATGGGTCCATCCTGCCTTGGATCAACGCTTCGGGCTGCTGCTGGTGTAATGGTGGGGGGATATTTTCTTGGCCCACTTTGGACCCCTTAGTACCAACGTGGTCTGGTTTAACCAGCACAGCCTACCTGAGTATTGTTGCTGACCATGTCCATCCCTTTATGACCACAGTGAAGCTTCTTCTGATGCTACTTCCAGCAGGATAATGCACCATGTCACAAAGCTCAGATCATCTCCACCTGCTTTCTAGAACATGACAATGAGTTCACTGGACTCCAACGGCCTCCACAATCACCAGAATCTATAAAACCAAGAATCAAGGCAGTTCTGGAGGTAAAAGGGGTTCCAACACAGTATTAGCAAGGTAGACCTGATAAAGTGATTGGTGGGTGTATGTAATGAAGCTTAAGGTATATTTTGAATGTATACATATTCTTGTACAGTGTATCAACAGTAACTAATAGAGGCCTCATGCTCCTGGACTTGTTTTTGGTTCCAGCCATTGAGGCATCTTGAGTTATCACAGACTCCCGGATTTTTAGTTACACATCTCATTAGCCTCACTATAAATCATACTGTTGAAGAGGAATAAATTGGGATAAATATTTCAGCAGCTGAGTGAGCGCAGCACCGGAAGGGCTTCATACAATCCTGTTTGCACTTATTGCAGCCATTAAGTTTACAAGCAGCATTTGTATTTATCAGCAGGCCTGGATGGTTAGAAGCAATCAAAAACCAAACACGAGCAGAGAAACACAAGGTTCAGGTTGACATGTGAAGAAAAACTGAGGTGAAGTGCTGACATGCTGATGTCTTAGCAGATAACACTTAAATCATTTTCCTCCAAAACTTCACTGGTAAGGGTTCAAAGAGATATAGCCATAATACAAATTTTTGGAGTAAGTAGTGGTGTTTGAAGTTATTTTATGGGATTTTGCTGTAAGGCCCAGAATTGATTTGGAGAAGGGATAAAAGGAAAATACTTTATCTTCGGAGCTTTGTCGGAAAAAGCTTAGCATCCATTGGTAGTTCCGCCAATATGCCTGCAGGGCATGGAGGTAGGGTGAGAGGGGTGTTGCTGGCATTGACATTATATACCAGAATGAATTGTGCTGAGTTTACACCTCCTGCTGCTTACGTTCTGCTCTTTCATAATCTTTCATGAACCACACAATGTTTTATTTAATGTCCTGGGTCAGAGAGAAACTTGAGAAAAAACATATTAATAATGAAACGCATAGTACTGGGAAGGGAAAGGAGAAGAAAAAAAACTTGTTTGAGGCTTCTCAGCAAACAGGTCAGGAGGACCGTTTGAAGTCTACTGCTTCAGTGCAGTCAATAGTTTAAGAACTTGTGTTATTTCTGAATGTAAGGCCAGCTTGGACTTTTTCCTACCTGAAAATGCCAAATATCTCATCGCTGCTGCCCAGTGTCTCACTGTGGTCCCTGAAAGGCTATTCAAACATCCAACAAAAAAAAAGACTCCAGCACCTCAGGTTGGTATTTCAGTGAAAACAGTCCATGACCGAAAGATTATTCTGTAAATGCCCTTTGGTTTCAGACAAGTTGAGCTCTGTATTTTCACTGCAAAATCACATATGAGTAAAGGTGCTTTTAACTCACACTTTCTATATCATTGATTGAGAAAGAATTATGAGTTGGACTTTTTTGTATATCACAACAGCTTATTCTCTTTATTCCTTTGACATAAGCTTTGCTCTCAGTGCCAACAGGAGAAAACATGCCGTAGCCGTCATGTTTGTATTCCCCGGTGAATCCTCGTTTGCCGTCTGTCCAGATGAGCACGAAAAAGCAGCCCTTGGCCTCTTAGGTCTTAATTGCTTAATTAGAGTCATTACTTGAACTGGAAGCAAAATCTCCTGGCACACTGACATCATGCTGGCCTTACTGAAAACATAAGTGGGGAAAAAAAAAGAAAAAAAAAAAAGGACCCTTTGAAAAATTGAGTGTATGTTGCAGGGGTCTCTAGAGGATGAATGAAGATGCCTGGTGTGTGATCAACAGAGCAGGGATGTACTCACACACAGACACAAGACAGCCTGCATGCATATACAGTATATCCACTTGCATGTATCTGAATTCTCCACGTCTCCAGGACATTTCTTTTGCTATCAGATGAAAAAGCTTCATGCCAGAGCCTCTGTGCCTTCAGAGGAAGGTCCAGAGGCTGTGTGACTTATTTATGACTCTCCTGGTGCTACCCATCCTGGGTCTCTCGCTGTAACCTGTGCTGCTCACAGACCAGCCCTTTGCCTTCTCATATGCTTCAGCTCGCTCATCCTGTTTAAAAAGTAAACAGCATGTTGCATCTGTGCCAAAAATTTATGTTCCAGGAGAGAGAACTGTGTTTATGTGGGGAAATGAGATGCTATTATCACCTGCTGCACTATGGCATTAGGTGAAGGTTACGTTTATACTTTCTACACTTATGCATATTTTTTCAAAGATAATTTTACATTTTTGTCTCAGTTGTCATTTGTATTGCTTTAATTAAGACTGTTTCCCTTTTCATTGCGACAGTGTCCAAGATGGAGAAAAGAAAAACCTGGTTACACATGTCAGACCTTGGGTGTGAATGTCTAGAATGGTGTTAATTTGATGCAGGGCATAACTGGAAATGAGCATATGCAGTCAAGTGACATCTCCAGGAAAAGCAGTGGAGGAAAAAGTAGGACTAAATTTATAGTGGTGCTACTAACTAACTCTACCTTTGTATCTATGTATTTGTTGATCCATTATATTGGTCATTTTTAAGCATCCATTTAATAATTTTCAGTCTAGAAATTGTCAGTAACAGTCTTCACATTTATGCTTCTTTTGTACGACCCACAAACTAAATGGAGACCTTTTTTTTTTTTTTACAATTTCCTGTAACTGTGCTGAAATATTGTGAAAATGTTATATAATTTGTTAAAAGAGTCCATGCAGCAGAGAATATGATGGGAGACAGATGACTGAACAGACAGATACACACAGTAAAAAAAAAAAAAATAAAAAAGCAAAAACGGAATAATACAGTTTTTTCTGTATTATTTCAATTTTTTTTAGTACTTTGAAATACCAGTGAGATTATTGAAAATGCAAATTTACATGTCTAATAAGAAATAACTTGGAAAACTTGTAATTGAGACTATAGATGAAATTTCCAGACCCTAGACTGGCAAGGAAGATGAACCACCTTGGGCCCTTGAGCAAGGCTTTAATGCCAGGTAACCCACTGCTTCTAGAGAAGACGAATTTCCCAACAGGAATGATGAAAGTATTTTATAAATTAAATGTTTTGTTGGTGATATTGTTTTATTACATTACATACTGACTAAATACAACAATCTTCCATAATTGCTTAATAAAAGCAATTAATAACAATCTTTTGTCATCTTTGACTATTCATAGGTAATTTAATTATTATGGGCAATTAAAACATCACTCATTAAACATTTAAAATGCTGACATAAAACAAAACATCCCATGGTAAAGTAAAGGTATTACTGTATTTTATCGTGTAATTTTAAAGTAATTTTATGCCCCATAATGAAAGATTTTAACCCAGTCTGGTGATGGTATTCTGATGCCTCCATTCCTCACTGCAGCTGTCATATAACTGTACATTCCTGTGCAACCATGTAAAAAGTCCTGATGACAAGGATTGTACAGGTACTATTTTAGCTTGCACCGATGTGTAAATAAAGTGGAGATTGGTGCGCGACGTTTAACAAAATTAGTAAATTTCTATCTTGGAAGGTATTCTTCAAAAAGTTTATTTTCGGTGTACTTGGAGACAGTTGGCAACAACACAGAGAAAATGTGGGGTTGTCAGAACTCCCACGTTTACAATGTTTGGACACAGACACCACTGGCTTTGAGAATCCCATCAGGAGCAAATTCTGGTTCAGGGCCTCACCCAGGAACACAGAGCAGGGCAGTTGAGATCATGGATCACGTAGTCAACCCCACCTCAACCACTACACTTTAAGGTTTGGCTGATTACTGGTATTTATTAGAACATCAAGGGCTGGGTTTACTCTATACACTTCAGCCATTATAGGGTTTATTTGGGCATCTTCTGGGCATCTGTCATGACGTTCATTGTTGTTGACTGTATAAACTCTAACTGTGGATGTAGAGATGCAGATATAAGGCTCCCCCATATATCTGCAAGTTGCCTCTGGGTATTTTTCAATAAACTACAAATAATAAAACAGATGACTGTAAAAGTTTAAAAAACTTCCAACTGCAAAGCAGTTAGACTCTTTCTACAAATATTTGCTATTTCCTGAAACTTTCCCAGTTGTGCAAAAGTTTAGGTTATGTGACAATGTGATGTCCCTTAGCTGACTCATGAAAACACTGAAGAAACCTGTGGGTTAGAAAGTCTTTCACCAGGCTTATTGTTTAGGAATCAGATGATCCCTGATGCCTGGCATCATTTTCCATCTATCCCCTATCTGTAGATGAGGCTGCAGGGGCTGAAGCTTAGACCAGACATGTGGGGACAGGTGAGGTCCATTATTGTCACAGAGGACAGGGGCCCATGCACATTTACACTCCCTGACTATTTCAAATAACTAATTAACCAAACACACGTTTCCTTACAAATGGTCCGTATTTATTTTATAAAATGAGCATAAATATATACAAAGCTGAAGCTCCCAGTGAAAACTTTTGCAGATACATGGAAAAGATGCAAGGTCATGATTTGCACATAGAACGATCCAAAAAAAAACCAAGGTGGTGTTTTTGAAGCCAAAATATTTCTCCCCTGTTAAACTCAAATCCTGTTTATAACGCCTGTCATGGCCAGTTTTCCCCTTCAAACCTTTCAAAAGTCTTTAATTCCCATTTCTTAATTCAGTGGTTCCTAACATGAGGCTTCTGATCCCAAAAAGGGGTCCGAAGAACTCAAGGGGTCCACAAGGTTTTGACTGTACAGAGCCTATGAAATTGTCAAAGCAGAGATGAGTTGAGGTGCATCTGCTTAAGTCCTTATTATCTGGATGTTTTGTTCACATGGAACCAGTGTTTTGGGAGCCTGAAAACACATTTTTTTTTAAATGAAGATTCTAATGTGAATAAAGTGGGGATCGTCAAAATGTACTGTACGACAATATTTTAAAACATACATAGTAAAAAAAAGCTACTTTATGGGCTACACCTTGTGCATTCAGTCAATTTTCATCCATGTACTGTGTGGTTTAGTGAAGTCAGTGAGCTGGTGGGGGTGTGGGGGTGGAGCAGTTCAAGTCTATCCTGGTTGATGATTTGTCCATATCAAAATCAAAAAGAAGTAAGGTGATGTGCTGATAGTTAACTTTGGATTTATAAAAGGTCAGGGAAGGACTCAGCCAGAATAAATAATTTGCAGTTAGAATCTAGCTAACGAAGCCCCGTTTCCACCAAGTGGTCTGACTGAGGACAGGATAGTTCGTTTCAGTACACCCTGATCCCTGTTCCATTTCTACAGCCAACCGTACCCTAGCCAGGTAGCCGGTGGTATCAGGCAGATAGTGATAGATGCATCAGCTATGTAAAAGCGTGAAATATTAGCAGTCCGGAATCATCCTTGAAAAAGTATATTACACAGAAAGAAAGGAGGAGAATGGTGGACATTCAGTGTGGCTTTAAACAACAAAACATCTGCAGTCTATTTAAACATAGAGCTGTTCTTACTTTGTTCTTTATTGCAGAGTTGCACGGAACCCATACAGAGCCAGACCGCTTGGTGTAAATGCAGCTATCACAGCATAAAGCCAAGCATGGTTTCAGCACAGAGGGTTTTTTTAAGGGGCGGCGTGGGTCAGTGGGTAGAGTGGTCTTCTTGTAGCCTGAGGGTTGCCAGTTCAATCCTCAGCCTGTCGAGCTCATGTCGAGGTGTCCCCAAGCAAGACACTGAAACCCGTATTGCTCCTGATGTGTCGTGGTTGAGCACCTTGAATGGCAGCTTCTAAAGCAGTGGTTCTCAAACTATTTTAACGACCCCCAAGACAACATTTGTTGGTGTTCGTGTTCATGTTCGTGACCCCCACCCCCACATGATGACTTGGTGATTAATTGTGTGATGTATCACAGGGATCATCCTGCAGCATCTTCTAAATGTAAGGCTGGAAAACTGTCAGAGTCTTCATAAATAAGGAGGACAAAGTAGTTTTGGTGGTTCACCACAGTGACAAGGCACCTACATGCCCAAAGTCTGCTGCAGCGATAATGTCAAATTCAGATTTTTAATATAGCACGTGTATAACTTTGTTGTTTATGTATTAAAAATTAAGGTTCTAATGTCAAAGAAATGCATCTTTATTGATGGTTTAATTTTAACAGTCCTGGTGAAAATCCCAAATTTATTTGATAAATGTTTGTTATTTATTTTTTACAATTATCTCATGACTGCCTGAAATTATTTCTTGATCCCCATGGGGGGTCCCAGTCCCCAGTTTGAGAACTACTGGTCTAAAGTAACAACTTCTACTTCTAGCATAACATGCTCAAAACTTTGTCTGAAGCTCAACATCTAACTGTTGATTAAGTATGATTCCAAACTAATTTTGCATTAGCACTGGTTTATTTCATCAGTCTTAGCAATTTCAGGACCAGCACACATGCTAACATGATAAAGCAAAGTGAAAATCATACTTTATACTTGCTAAACCTCCCAAATACATTAGTAATTGTCCATTTGAGTTCATGTACATTTAAGCCATATAGGAAGAATCAGATAGGACTGATTTCATAGGCCTGATTATTAACAAATTGTAGTTGGTTGTTAGTTTTCGGCTGAACAGAAGACGAATTATTCTACCCATTTATCGTTATCTAGCATTTTGTTCAGCTTCCCTACCACCACTGCAGTCAGCTTACAAATGCTTTAGGATCTATTCTGGACTGACTTGTTTCATTCTCTTTGCTTTGAAGTGGATTGTGTCCATGATTTAGCATGACAGGTGTTACACTTATATGGCAGGAATACACTTAAGCTATATTTAGATGTATCTGGCTAATGCTCCATAAAATAGTTTAGCTCTTTGCATCTTTCAAGACCCCGCTCTAAGCCATTTCTTTGAGACCTTTTTTTAATCGTCCATGCTTAAACGTTAATTGCACATGCCTCACACAAACAGACTTTTTTTGCTATTGTCAGGGGCTTTTTGTTAGAGAAATATGTTACTAATGGCTTATGAATTAATAACAAGCCAAACTGAATTAGACTTTTATGCAAGGTGATTTTAAAGAGCTTAAGAGCCCAAACATTTTATTCAGATTTCATAATTTTCTGGACGAGTGCGTTTCTCTTTACTGCAGCCTATAATGCATCCTTTGTCATCATCTCTCAGCAATGATTTCGGCTGTGGGATGCTCTTGGTGTAATTTACTTACCCATGCAGAGCCATTAATTTTCTATTATTGTGAAAAGATGATTCGTGTTTTGGAGTCTGTCTTGATTATTTATTTAGATACACAGCAGGGAAACATGAGGCTGTGGCTAATGGAATATAAAGTCACAGGCCTCATTCCCATTCTGACATTTAACTACAGAAGCGGCACATGTGTTAATGTGTCCTCCCCAAGCACCTTAATTCAACTTGAAATTCCTAATGGAACTCGCTATCTGCACTGGGCCTCTGAGACGGTGTGGGGTGAGGAAGGGGGGAACACCAACTTAACACATAAATTCACTTGCCTGAGTCTTGGCTGTGTGTCTAGCAACTTAAATGCTCCACTGCTTGTATGTCTAGAGGGAAATGACATTAGATAGCAGCATTTTCACATGCACTGTTGCCTCCTGTCCCTTTTTTTAATACAGTGACATGATCTTGGAAAATTCTTGAAGGATGGAGAAGCTTTGAATCTTTGGGGACAATTTTTTACTCCTATTTGATTATTTTTCAAATTTCTTTGTGGAAAGCAAAGCCAAGGAAGGTTGTAAGCTTCATAAATAATTAACAAATAATTTATTTATGGTCTGTTGATCAGTTATAATCCCAGTTGGGAGCCATAGTTTAAATATACATCATCTCTTGATGATAATGCAGTAATATTGATAGTTAATCCTTTTTTATTTCGACCTACAAGGTTGTGAACTGAACGGTTTTGAGTGTGTTTGCAGCACATAAAAGAAAAACGCATATCCTCACATCTGGGACTTACCTCAACGTGTCCCCAAAGGTTTCTCAAAGGGTGCACTAATCTTAATCTAAAAACACCTTTCGACGCTGGTGGCATTCCATCCATCTTTTCCTCGGAAGCTGGCTACTCCTCACCAGCTGAAGCTCATTTACTCAGATTGGGGGAAGTCCTCCACCCACCAGCCAACTCACCCATGAGTTCTTTATGGCCCCAGGACAGCACAGCTCTGTGTCTTTTACAGCAACCCCACATCATCCCCCCTCACAAAACCAGTCCACACCACTAGAAAATAATTACTACACAAAAATATCAGTACCTAACACTGACGGATACATCATTACTCTTACAACTTTGAGGCAGGATGTTGGTTAAAAAATCTACTGCAGGTGTTGCACCATTTCTTAGCCTGTGTTGACTTTCAGACTTTTCCTCACTGGCTATTAGGCATCAGTACAAATGAGATGTGAGCTAATTGCCCTACAAACCATTATTTAACTAGATCAAAATTTACTGTTTGACTAAGTTAACTGTGTAGAGTTTCTATATTCTTCCCTTGTGAGTGCAGGCATAGATGTATGCGTAGAGGGCACTTTGGTCCCCACTTTGACGTCAACGGCGCCGCCATATTTGTCCTGGCAAGTTTTCAATTTTTATAAGGACTGAACGGAGAAAAGAGACCTGGATCTTCTGCAGTTCAGGGCTAAACAAGCTTTTAACATGATCACCAGGAATAACTTTTCATAGCAAGCCTAAACAGCTGTTTTTTTTTTTCTTTTTTTTTTCTTTTTTTTTTCTTATTTCAGGAACTTGTTATTCATATCATTAATGTCATGCAAGAGTCTTTAGTCCCACTGTCTGATAGCATTAAAATGATCCTGTAAGCTGTTCAGCACTACAAGGTTCACTATAAAAACATTTATTACTGCTGGGATGGTTGTCACAGGTGTAATGCATTTCTTAAAAAACCTTAAGAAGTAGTTGTTGTAAGTTAGTTTTTTTTTTTTTTTTTTTTGTAAGTTACTTTTTGTGGTATGACGTTAAAAAAATAAGGGGTTTTGAAATACAGTGTAAAATCTGCATTCTGTGTCATTTATATTTAACTATATTATGATTAAAATAGATCTAATTATGGATTTTTTAATGTGTAATGAGGACTTTTAATCCAGAGGATAATAATATAAATATCTATTGTGTTAAACAGGGGGAAAACAACAACAAAAACAAAACAAAACTACTCCACTAACACCGGGGGTTACCACCCATTATGTATTTAACATACTTTAACCCCAATAAACACTCTATTGATCATCTGTCAGTAATTATTGTTAATCAATTATGTTATTTTTTAAAAAAGTTTTTAAAAATCCAGTCAGCTGAAATCTTACAAATATATAATTTTAGCATTTAATTCAGCTTAAATTAAACAGCCGTTTACTTGTGTACATCTAATGAGCTCTTTTGCCCCAACCAATATGGCGGACGTCTATATCTATGGGTGCAGGCATAGAAGGTTCCCCCTGTGTGCAGGCTTAAGGTGTTCCTTTTTATTTGTGCAGGCTGAGGCTCAGTCCCAACCCACTCCCTGCACACTACTCCGACACACTTACCCTGTGTTTGTGCGTTCCCACAGAGGCTCCGCCATATTAAGGGCCGTCCCAAACCACGTGGTGTAGAGGGCGAGTGGACCAATCAGCTCTCAAACAGTGAGTCTGCAACGTTCCACACTCACTACAAATTTTGCTGTTGGTGAGACAGTGAAATGAAGGAAACAACCTTCACATATGAGTTCCGCATGCGTCCTCCATGTTTGTCACACTGACAGAAAATCACAAAAGCTTCAGGAAGATGAAACGAAACTAGCAAATTTGACTGTATGCTGACGTTTGATTTGATGTAAGCACATTTAGTGGGATTCAATCATTTGACTAATTAGGAATGTCAAATGGTGATGGGGTTGAAAGACTTGTGGAATCACTTCAAAGTATTTGAAGTATAATGAAGTATATTGTAGCTCCTGCCATCGTAATGGTTGCTGAGTTTAAGATGTTTCAGGGATAGTGGAAAAAACTAAAAAGCTGGTGCAGCTCCGCAAATTGTAAAATGGCCGTTTTACTAAAAAAGAAATATGGGACATCTCTGTGTTGCCATGGCCATGAGTGCTTTCTTTTTTCAATAGAGTGTGTCCCGTTCCTGCCTGTCTTATTTAAACCCTACTGCTATTCAAGGCCGTTTTGGTCAATGGTTCCTTTCCCACCCGGTGCGCCACAGCGTGTCAGAAGCATCCCAGAAGCACCTTGAGTATATTTTTGATGGAGCACGCACCCAAAATGTGTCAAACTCTGCCGTTCAGATAGGGGCAGACAGGAAATCACATGGAGCAGTGTAAAACTTCCAGTATTTTTCAAAATAAAAGCCCCCATGCAGCTTTGCGCTCGCTGAAACGTTATATCAATAACTGGTTAGGGTGTTGCAGTGTTTTGTTTTGTTTTTTTTCTTTTCTTTTTTTCCTTTACTATCAACGACGAGACATTTGTCCTGGAAGTGAAGAATCACATGATTCTCCAATTCTCCTGTGATTTTGCACTCGTGGGCGCTCCTCACCTGATATGCTCCCGGTGTGGACTGACACAACCCGGAGGTCAGAACAAAACAATGGCGCAGCCATAACGTGGCACACACGCATCTGGCGGAAATGAGAGGTTAGAATGTTCCCTTCTATGTGTGCAGGCTTACACTGTGTCCCAATTCAGGGTCTACACACTTCAAAGTGTCTCCTGCGTAATTTGGTCCGTTTTCAGGGAGCTTAGCTTGACACAGAAGATGGTGCAATACCACCAGAAATTGCAGGGGCAGTGCTGAGCAGAAACGCTGACATGTGACCAGGGAAAGAACAAACCAAACAAGAAGAAGAGGAACAAGAAGGGAACAAAAAAGCAGAAGAAAGATGAAGATAACAACAACAACTGTAGAAATTGCACGAAGAAAGAATATATGTGAATGTGTAGGGCTGTTGGGCGGTTAGAAACAACTTTATAGCCGAGCATCACTGCTGCTAAACGGTGTCTAAAACTGATTTCGGCTCGCAGGAATTAACTCTGTACTTTCACTGCCCTCTAGTGGAGGAATTGACTTAAGAACCATGGCAACGTAACAGACGCATGGAAGTATGACGACTGTGACGTTTGACAACGTTTGAAATGGACATTGCTATTTATGTACGTAAGGGAGCATAAATGGGCCTTTACTTATCTCCTTTTCTCTGCTGTTTGTTTTCACAAGAAGCACCGCTACTCACGGCAAGACCAAAAGAAGGGGCCCCTTTAGGGAGTTCTGTAGTGGTTGGTTACTGTCATTGCAAACTTTATACATTGTCACTGTCTTGATTCATGGTTGTTTGGCCCTCAGACGTCCCTTTCTGACTTGGGCCCTGAGGCGTCGCCAGACCCCATTTACTGTGCCCCGGTATAAATGCTATCATTAAATCTTGGAGAATAAATATCTATCATACATTAACTCAGAAAATTCAAACGGGAGAAGATATATATTTCAACTTACAGGCGTAACAAGAGCGTTAACATCAAATAGAGGATACAGCTCAGGGACGCATTCTGTCTCTTCATGTCACCGTGCACGAGCAGCAGGTGAACAACACACACACACAGCTCTTCCTTGTGTTGGGTGAGTGGTGAGCGCAGTTTGAGGTCTTGTAACGTGTCACAAAAACAGTCAAATTTATATA
Source organism: Melanotaenia boesemani (assembly GCF_017639745.1). Lineage (NCBI taxonomy): Eukaryota > Metazoa > Chordata > Actinopteri > Atheriniformes > Melanotaeniidae > Melanotaenia > Melanotaenia boesemani. The sequence continues at coordinate 31,476,162 of NC_055695.1, read as the reverse complement.
ATTTTTAAAAATGAAACCAAATGAGATGAGAAAGAGGGAGTTAATATCGCGATGAAATCAGTTTTAGGTTGGATATCAGTTTCCAGCATCTCATTTAGGGACCATCAACAAATGACAGGCTTTCTGTGAAACAGAAATTCTCTTAAAGAACATTAAACAATATTTTCACACTAAAAAAAATCGGACTTTTGATGTAAACAGAGAAAAATAATTAATTTTATTTATTTATTTATTTATTTTATTTTTTTGCTTTCATACAGGGTGCAAAACCTTTTCGAATTGCTTCAAATTTTTATTGAGATTTTAATAATTTTTTAAAAAGTAAATAAATAAATAGCTTCTAAATCAAGTGACCCAGTCACTTCAAACCAAAGCTGAATTGAACCAGATGACCATCCAAACAAGAGACAACACTTCCTGATATTTTTAAGGCCGAGTCACAGTCAAGTGACTGGAATGTGTATGAAGAGAGTTCTGACCTGCCATCGTTTGTTAAGGCGTTTATGCTTTTGCTGTCATGTTGAAAGTGTTCATGTTTGTTAAATATGTTCTTTCACTCACTAATATCTCAGTTAGTATTTTTGGTAGGAATGTGGCAGTGGCATGGGGCAGTGTGTGTGTGTGTGAGACGGGGGATATGTGGTAGAGGGCCTGTGCCCCAGTAGAGCTTTATGCCTAGCAACGCCCCTGCTTGGGCCCAGCCATTTGCCTGGTTTGTCTTTTGGCAAGCGGCTCCTCTACTTATATGCTTGGAGTTCGAAGTTTCCACCTTATGTACACAAGCGTAGGATGTTTCTATTACGTGTACAGAGTAAAGAATGTTCCCTCTTGTGTGCACTGAGTTTAGAATGTATTGGGATACATCGTCAACTCTGCACACATTAAAGGGAGCAACCCACACCTGGATAAAAGCAGCGTGGGAAGATTTTGAGATTTGTAAAATAACAGTGTTTTTAATGAACAGGGAATCTTATTCAACAATTTCCATCATCAGCCATCATCCTGTGGATTTTAACACTAAAGATAATAAACTGGAGTTTTAGACGCCCTGAACCAAGAGATGTTATATTACAGGTTTGGTTTTTGTGTTTGGGTACCATGGCATTGGACTTGACAGCGTTTTCTCTCCTCTGGTTATGTATTTACTAACATTAAATAAGCAAATTAATCTTTCTCTGACGTAATTTTATCGACACTTCGAGTGTAGAACAGCCTGTATTTAGGCTATCTACTAATTTGTTTTATTTGTGTAGCACCATTCAAGGTACTTTTAAAGATACAGTCCAAGTCAGTATACTTCATTGTAGTCCAATTATAACATTCATCAAATATTTTTTTTGGTTAGGTCCCACATCCTGAGTATGCATAGGCAGGAAAAACAGAAGCCAGTGCAAAGGCAAAAACCTAAAGCAGAGTCTGGAGGGCAGCCACCCACTGGGGGAAGAGAGGGCAGGAAAGAGAGGTCAACAAGCCCAATAACTCCATCACAGGAATACCTGCTAAGAACATTTTAAGTTGAAAAAAAGGCAAACTTTTGTCAGCAAAGCATTTATAAAATTACTTGCAAGCAATTACAAAGTTATTGTCTCTCTCCTTTTATTTAAGCATGAACTGTAAGATAGTGTTTGTTGTATTGTTATTGAGTCACAAGAACAAGAAAGTGCTGTTGCACATAGATAAAACTGCTGACTGGCCAGAAACACTTTCATGATGCATTGACTGTGAATCAGAGCCTTCACACTCAGTTGTTTTAACAATTAATGACAGTGTCTTATCTAAATGACTTACATGCAATAAAGTGCTATGACTCTTGCCTTTTTGGCTTTTTTCCAGTGTCGGGGCCAGGCTCAGTCACTCTTCTTCACTGCAAAGGACATGCAGTGTTTACACATCCAGCCGACTCAGTCATTCTCCACTTAGATGGATTATTCAACCTGCAGCAACTGTCAGCCATAACTGTCTAAAGTAAAGCTGTAAAATAATAACGTAGTCATAAAAAGCTGTTCTTTAAGGATAAGGGTAGTAGTTAATTAAACAGTGTCTTTTAAACTAAGGCCAATAGAAATTGATCTCATAAAAGATGCGTTGGGACATGTGGCTGATTGACACAGATGTAATCTTAGTAAAAATATAGTGCAGACCGCCAGATAATTAAAGAGACAAAGCAGAGAGGGGCATGGCTATTAGCAGGTTAATTAGGCAGAGAATAAAAGAGATTCCTCAGGTTACTGTTGGCTTATGCTTTAATATGATTCCTCGCCAAATGATATAGGGTGTGTGTTAAATTAAATCCTTTTACATTAATACAGAAAGGCATACCTTCTGGTAAATTATTACCAGAAGACTTGCTCTGCACGGGCGTAAATGGAGAATTCAGAACAGAGTCTATTTGGTGGCTGTCCACTCTGATTAGTCTGATGGAGCTCACAAAGCTTTTAGAGGGGATATTTGCGAATTTAGCAGGTGGTGCATATCATTTATGGATCTCCTTATTAAAGAGATTGAAGTGTTTCATTTAATGAGTAATTCATTTTCGGCTACTTTTTGACCTACTTTGACAGAAGTAGATGGGAGCTGTCGAGCTCGATTTTAAAAAGAAGGATTAAAAAAAAAGAAAGAAAGACACTTCCAAATGTTTTTTTTTTTAACTTTCACTTACCCATATCCAGTCAGCTATTTCATCAGTGTAATGATTGAGGCTATTTACATCCTTCAGCAGCAGAAAAGTCCTCTGCAGATGTTAGAAGTCAGAGGGCTTGTCAGGTCAAAGGTCAGTGCCCAGCGTTATTTTCCTGAACTTAAAGTGAAAGCCAAATCATACACTTCAGCCACCCCCTCTAATTGACTTACAAATGCTGTGGCGCTTCAGGTGTCAAGTAAGTCACTGCATTAGCTCGGCTGTAAAGTCAATATGACTTTATTAGTGACTTCGTCTCTATTGACAGGCTCCTACTTGCACTTTTAACCTCAAATAACTGGATCTACTGTCCAGAGACTGCTCCTTGCTTACTCTCAATCCCCTTTCTTCATTCCTCCTTCCTGACTCTGTCATTATCCCACCTCTCAATGATCATGTCACCCTCTGACTTCAAATCCCGGAAGAGTGCAGGCAGCCAGGAAATTCGACATTGTTGCTTCCCTTTTTAGGAGTCTATCAGTAAACCTTGCTAATCCGCAAAGCCAACCTTGGATTTGAGACGCTGCATCTGAGGGGAAAGTAATTGGGTTGTTGCTAATAATTGGATTTTCTGCAGCTTGGGTAAAAGAAAAAAAAATTAAGGAGAAACCAAAAAAAAAGAAAGATAACCAATGTCCAGGCAAGAGTAAGCCTATATCCTTTCAAGCTTTGGTTTGTAGATTGAGGCAGGCCTCAGGCCCCAGGTCACGCATGTAAAATGATTAACATTTAAAACCTGCCTTTAGCCTCTATGTTTTAAACTGAGCCGTTTGAAAGCTCTAATTTTTATAAGTATGCTGTAAGTCTACATGAATGGGTCATTAATGGAAAAAAGTTATTAGTTGCCGACATCAAAGCTCATCTGCTGAGACAAAGTGAGGAAAACCAGAGAAACATGTAGAAGTCTTATCATGATGAGGGAAGATCCTCCAGCTCTGCTCATTCCTTCAAATCACCTCAAGAGTAATTCCTCTGATTACTGTCTTCATGTGCTTTATAAAAACACAAACCCTGGTGCACCACTGTGACCGTGTGGATTTATTAATGTGAGCAGAACTCCAGCACTTTTACCCTGTAAACACAACGTTATACTTGTGCTTTGGTACAGCTCAGAGGTAGACTTTATATATTATATTTTACTACAATAATTTCCCCTCTGCCAGTTTTGCTCTGTTTAGATCATAGAAAATAGTCCTTAAAGTATTCTTACATTAAATAATATTGATAATGCTAAACTAAATGAATATTTCACAACAACAAAGCACAAGAAAAAAGGCTTCAAAGCAATCAAACATTGATGAAAGAAACATGTAAGATAAAAGTGGGCATAAAGGAGTAATAAGTTATGATGTTGTAATGCAAAGGTTAATATTTATATAATATAATATAATATAATATAATATAATAACTACTACTGCTACAAATATGCCACTATATCTAATTATTAGTAAACTGTGATGATGAAACCCAATGCCCAATGCTCCCATTAAAACAGCTCCCAGACCCAGAGGGAGGGGGCCTTTTTATCAGGGACCTTCAGTCACTGAGCTCTACATGTCAGAGATGATAGTGACTAACCTTCTCTTTATACAGTATGACCTTCACATGATATGTTTACTGAATTATTTTAAAGTTGACTGTATAAAACAAGTTAATGATAGAGTTAATACTACTTTAAACTTGTACAAAAGTTTGAATATCCTAAAGTCAAAGCTTATTTCTTTGCAAACAAGTTCTGTGAAACTGCTTTTATTAAAGTTTATTGTTCCTACTTTATTAACTGAAGAGTTGCTATGGTGGAAAATAAGTGAGCAGTGTCAGTGCGAAATGGCGCCTGTCAGTCTTAGTTTCAGAACCTGTATTCTTCAGCTGCTTGAAAAAGTCTCCAAGAAGCCGTGGGTAGCGACGGAAATGAGCAGCGTACCTCATGTTGGGCCCGTGGATAGACCGAGGGGAACAACAATGCTCCCTATCGTGACTTTGAGATCCCAGTCTAGATTATTGGGAAGCAGCAAACCTCATGTTGCTTTAAGGGAATAGTGGAGGGGCTCGCTGCGCTCTCTCTTGCAGCTTCCCACCACCCTGGATGATTCAGTCAATTCGTCCTGACTGTTCTCCCTCGTGAAGCTATTAGATGTAGAGACATGCTGGCTTCACCATCCACTACACTGATGGTCAACATCTACAGAGCAAGTTCTCTATACAGCAAATCCATAGGCTCCTACAAATGTTATTATCGTCTAGATTGCCTGCTGGGTCCACAGAAAGTCAGTGTTGTGTCAGGATAACATGGCTGCACACTCAGAAGTACAGGCAGAGGGATGAATTTGCAAGATTTCCTTAAAAAAGACTGATTTCTTTCAACGGTATAAGGCAATATGATTGATCTCTTTCATGAAGTTGTTCTTTAAAAGTGGCAATTTGATATTTTTATGCTTAAATCAGGACAGTGTAATGCAGTAGAAGGTAATTTAATGCAAAACTGTAATCAGCAGTAGTGGTATCAACATATCCCCAGAGTCTGAGTCTCTCTCATAGACTGAGATGTGTAAGAGGTTCAGGCAGGAAATTGGCTTCCCATCATTTTTTATATTACCACACTAAAGGTCAAAGCTAAAAAATCTTCATGGAGTGACTACAATTACATATAATTTCAGTAGGAGCGGGAACAAAGAACTGAAAGAGCACTATTATTTTCAGAAAGCTCTAATTTCCTAAGACAAAATAGGGGCAAGTTGGAAGCACTAGTTGATCCTCGACTAAAGTAAAAAACTCTGTAGGTCATGAAGTGTGCATTGGAATTGTGTTAAAGCAGATGGATGTTCCAGTGTAATGTACAGAAGAGGTACGCGTGCAAACATATATACACACATGTGGAATATTGTTTATAACAACGAGGTGCAATGTGTATGAATAAGAGATCATTTACTCTAACGCTGCAAATCATCTCAAACGGTGCATTCAGTCTGGATGTAGTGCAAAAATAACATCTATTCTAACTATCTGTGCAAAGGTTTGGGTCGCCTACCCCGCCAGCTGTACATAGGCAGTGCTGATGAGAAGCAATTCATAATTCATACCCATGCATTGTGCTACAACACCAGCAAAAAATAAATAAATAAAAAAATGGTGAAACAATAGCATTTTATGCCACCCCAGGACAGCATGTGTACCTTCATGACCTTGTTCTGCTTTGTTTCCACTAGACAATTATCAGCGTTGAAGAGACCAGCAGCATACAGCACATGGGTGATGCAACAAAAATATTATATTTTTAAATATTAAACCAGGTTTTTATAAAGCTTTAATGTCAGGAAATTAAACAAGTATTTCATAAAATTAAAAATATTTTCTTTTCATAAAATTACTCCAGTTTGATTAACTATAATCATATTTATAAATTTATGTTACAACGTATGAGCTAGTTATAATTAAGTTTTTCATTGTACTCCATAAAACAAAGCCATGCATAAAAAATGTAGATGCAGGAAATGTAGACACCTTTAATATTTCATGGTTTCTTTTTATTTATTTGTAATTCATGTTGGAAGATGTGAAGAGTAAGAGCAATCTATTATTGATATTCTGACACCTAACGGACGTGCTCTGTGGTGCTGCAGTAGCCATTATGTTGGTCATTTAATGCCAAAAGAGCTCTGAGAACATCTGATTTCAGCTGAATGACTTTACTCACCAAATACTATCCACTCAAGCTCCCTCTCTGTTTTTGGTGGGGGGTACGTGAGGGGGTTCGTGTCCCCAAAGCCCACACTGTCTCCCAGGACACAAATACATCAGTGTCCCCCCCTTTTATCCACGCTGAAGAATAATTAAAAAGAGTGTGGTGAATTGTGTACAAGCTGATTCCTCTGTTCAGTAAGCCACCTTCATCTAAGAAAAGCCCCCACCCCCTCCTTTTTTTTAAATCTTAATAATATGTTCTGCTCTGTTTAAGATTGAGATCAAATACTCTCTCATAGAGCTGAGGTAATTAGATTTCACTATGTAAATGGCCTTTAAAGCGCACTCGCAGTGAGGACGCCATGCTCACGTTTGTTCGCTGCACTGCTGCCTCCCTCAGGTCATTTGTGTATGAATCACTTGGCATCGGCCTGCTCTCAAACACCCAGGAAGGCACCGCTTTTTATGTCCTCACTTTTACACAAATTTAAAGTCAACTTTATTTCTAATCAGTTATTTTTTTTTTTTATTAATTAAATAAACATTAGAGACACACAAACATTACCCTGTGATGTCAGTCGGTGATATTTGGGTGCAGCTTTAGCTGATTATTTTCTATCTATTTGATTAAAAATGTGCTTATTAAAAAAAAAAAAATTAGAGGAAAAAATATTATGTTTTCCCACCCAATCTATTTTTATTTTGATTTACAGTGATTATTTTGCAAAAATGAATAATTAGTTTTGAAGAGCTGACTATAATATGTGTGTATAATTGAGATGTGAAGAAGCTTTCAGTGATGGATTTGTTCTTATTATTTAAATGTCACCCTTTAGTTTTTGAGGAGGGGGGCTGTATCGGAGTGGAGGGGGTGCTGTCTTGCCAGGCAGAAACAGCAGCTATTGTCTTGAGGAGACAAAAGGGGGTAGTGACATCACTAATGTTTCAAAAATAAACAGCAGGCTCCTATTATGTGGTACAGTTAAAGCCTGGAAAGGAGACCATATGTTAGGCTGAGGGCTACGCTGCAGAGAGTAGCCACGCACTTCATATCTCTGACATGTCTCCTCTCCCTCAGCCCTGTCAAACCGCTGTTGTAAAACAATTACGCTGCTATTAACATATATTTTATTAATTGCCCTATCAACATGGAAACACAAAGACATGTAAATGCCCCGGTCTGACAGATTTAGAAAAGCGTAGCGTGGCAGCTTTCTCACAGATAGTGACAGCTGAGGAATCAGGTCAGATTATATGAGCATGGACAACTCAACAGATTTGTTTGCTATTGATAGCAGCAATCAATTCAATTAGTTGCCTCTCACACAATGAATGGCTGATGAGATTATCAGAGGTAGTGTTTTGTCATTTACTGTCTAATATATGCATGGATTTCTCTTTCAAAAGGAAAAGCTCCTTTTTTTTCTTTGTGCAGTGACTGTTTCATAATTATTGCCTCACAGCTTTCTATTTCCTCTGGAGTAATTGGACTGCCCCGTTAGATTATCCGGTCTAAATTGTAATACTAATTATAAAGCCTAACAGTTGTGTCGCATCAATAGTCTATTAGGATTAATTAAGATAGGAAGTGACAGCTGACGATTAAGCGCATCAGTTGCAGTTCAACGATGTAGAGGTCAAATGATCAAGTTCTCGTCTAACAGAAGAACGTTAAGCCTCCCTGGAAAAATGCAAATGCTTTTTACTGACGTGACGTGATCTGCAGCCCATGCATGCACTGCTCTGCACTTCTTTCTTTTTAATTGTATATTATATTGTATGCAGATTGAGACATGGCCCATTGTTACCTTGTCACAGTGGCAGAACAAACGATTTCATAATTGATTATGCTTCTAATTACAAAGCATACAATTAGTGGAAGATATTGATAGTTCAGCATGTGCCTTTTAACCCCGAAGCTGTTCGTCTGCTCCCAGAGGAGATGTGTGTCCTTTTGTGTTAATGATGGAAGCGGCTTTTGGATAAGAGTGTCCCAGACGATCAGCTGTGTTTAAACAGTGACCTGGACATTTACTTGCCAGGCCTCCGTACCTACCCGTCTTATCCCAACATCCGCCTAATACACCGAACCAGGACAACTCTGGTTTCTAACACGTGAATTTCTAAACCTTTTGAAATCTTTTTTTTTTTGTTTCCCTCATTTATCAGGTGCTACTACATCAGCACTTTAAATCATGCTCAAAATGACTTTTTTTTAGGTTGTTTTGGAAGAATATAAGAACAAAATAAAGGTAAAATAGTCATTTTTACAATTTTGTATTCCCTGTCTGAGTCTGTCTGACATACAGTTTGTATGTCCTCTTGTGTCTACGCTGGTTTCGTTAAAGTTCTCCAGTTTCTTCTCATATTCAAAATAAATGAAAAAAAAAGAAAAAAAAAACACATACATGCCAGGTTTATTTGTGAGTCTAAACCGGCTGTAAGGATCAGTGTGTGCGACTGTGTCTCCTGTTGCATTATTTCAGCTATTAGCTCCAGTTCCTGTAACCCTGAAAAGGATAAGTCAAGTTTAGGGAATGATGTCCGTGTGTTCAGGTCAGTCACATTTCATGAACTGTCATAATAATTTGATTTGTGATTTCACATTTATCCTGAGAATCTTAACATGCTGTGGCCCAGGGTTAGGTTGTTTTTTTTTTAAATTATTTTTCAACTATTTAAACTTTTCATTAGTCTCGTCTCTCAAGTGTGACTTCTTTTCTGAGATCAGATTTTTTGCCTGGTTGTTCACATTGTAATTTAAATGCGACTGCGATCAGATTCCAGTGTGACGTGCAGAAGAGGACATGACGTCACGTGCAGCACGCTGTGTTTACACGTTTCTTGTCCACCAGTGCAGAATAGTGACATCTGTTTCACTTCCCAAAATGACCTAAAAGTTGGATGAAATGCATCATGACCATTTAACTCCCTTTGAAAAGCATCAGATATGTGTCTGATGCAGGAACACATTAACGTGGTCTGGGTCTACTTTGAAAAAGTTGGATTCATAAGTACAAAAAGCAAACAAACATAGATTTGTGTCACATCAGAAAAAAAAAAAAAAAAAAAATCTGATTTGGGCCATTTTTGCTTGCGGTGTCGCCTTAGGTTAATATGTGTTGCTTCACAAAGGCTTTAAGTACTCAGTCACTGTCTTCCAGTTAGTTAATCTGCTATTCATTATCTGTAACATAATAAACTGCTAGCTAGCTCGCTAATAGACAACTTCTCTTTCATCTTTCAGTCAGCTTTAGCTAACTTTTATTATTTCATAAATTATAAAACTGTTATTATTGTCCGTAAAATAAGGCTACATTAAACTGACCCTTTAAACTTTTATATTAACATTAGCATTTTCATTGTTAATGCATTATTTTTGCTAATTGTTTGTTTAGCCATTTTCCAAGATCTTATTTAAGCTAATTTGAGCTGTTTTTGCCAGTGTACTAAATCTACCATTTTTAAGTGTTTATAAATTTCTACTTCTTACTTTAGCCACAACAATAATTTATTAATTAACAACTGTAATTTTCATTGATTTTTATTCATTTTAAGCTATTATATTTAGCAGTTGTATAGCTAACATTTGTTACCTTTGCTTGTTTGCTATATTTTTATTGTGGACTGCAGTCAGTGATCTGTCTATGATCTCTGATATTAAGGGTATTTTTTTCTGTTAATATTTTTTTACAGTCACAGCTCTCGGTAGATTTTTGTGATGTACAGTTCAATAATAATTGTTGATCTCTGCAGGTAATGGTGGTTGAAGTTGCAGAAAAACTCCCTTGTGAATATTCTGCAGCTGATATGTTGCAAGCATGAGGACTATTCAGTCCTGTATAGTGAGTCTCTAAAGGGGCTGCAGTGCTGGGGGGCATACTTACCCTTAAGCTCCCAGAGGAGCAATGTTGTTATTGGTAATAAGAAGCGATAAATAGAGTGCAAGAAAAGCCTCCATGAAGTTCCACTCCACTGAGTGTAGGCTCCTTTGAATGTGGCTGTAGAGGAATTTACATCCATCTTCCCTTCAAAAAGAAAAACAGAACTTTTAAGTGCAATATCTAACGAAGAAGATTTTGCGAAATGTCAGTTTAGGACGTTGTATGTTCAGCAGTACAAAAGAGCGTGGCATCTGTTCTTATGACAATTTCAATAGTTTAATCTTTCATGGAGGGCAGTGGAGTGGGGAGCATGGCTAAACTACTGTCAAGACAAATATTTCCAGCAGAGTCCACTTGTATAATGGAATGAAAAAAAGATACATAAGCAGGCACTAAAAGTGTTTCTTCTGCTTTTTGCCCCCTGGCATCAAGCTTTTTTTCCTTTCCTTATCCAGCACAAAGAGTGCATTGTTAGCAGAGCCATTACAAGCAGTCTTGACTACACTGGACAACATATGGCTCAAGGGAAAATGCTATAGATTGCAGGGATGGAAGAAAAGGGAAAGTTCATCAGACCCATCTCATCTGACCTTGGTCGGTCTGGGGAAGAATGCATGAGGAAGCAAAAGCTGAATAGACAGATTTTCCAAATGCTTTGAATTCCGTTAGGATAGTGAGAAAGAGAAAGGCAAGATGCTCAAATAAATGGATTTGGCCTATAAAGTGTAAGTGGCGTGATGCCCATTTCTTCAGTGGGATGACATTAGGGGACCAGTTTTATTGATGGCTGCACAAAAAGGGGTAAAGAGTGCACACAATTAGGAGTCAATGGAAGCACTGAGAGATTAAGGTTGATATATTTTAGCCCTATAGCTTTAGGTCTTTTCATTTTAGAAATACAAAGAAGCACAATGGAAGAGAGTGTTCATTCTTAAATGCCTTTTTTTCCCTCTGTTCTTTTATTTGTTTTATTTTATTAGCATTTTTTTTTCTTTGGATAGTAGCCATAACTCGTCTTGGAACAGATGTATTACTTATGACATCCCAGTTTTCATCCGTTCACAATTTTTACATTAGAGTTAAATCTCTGCAGCTGAAATCTCATGGCTGAGTTAGCCTGAGCCCATTAAATATTGAAACCTTTAGAGCCACTGGCAGGCAGGTTGAGGGGAGTTCATGTCCAAAGCCAAGCTTCAGATTCACAGACATCCCAATAGGAGTGTCCTACAGAAAAAAGGACTAATAAAAATTTCATTGAAATGAGACGGGGATATTGCTAGCATTCTCTCCAGCATCAGTATGAAATCTTAATCTGAGTTAATGGAAGAGATATGAAAGCCTTTCTGAATTCAAACACAAGCTGTGCATAATTTATAAATTATTGTCAGAAAAGTGATTCCACTCTGAGATTTACTGTCTTTTAGATGGAAGTGAACTCAGCGAAACCATAAGAAAACATAATGTTTTTGACCTCTAATGCCAAGAGATTTTACAGTAGAGCTGTCGATATAATCAGGTAAACTGGACATTTTTTAAGAAGAAGAAGAAGAAAACTACAGCAGTGCAGAGAGTAAATAAATACTAACTGAAGGTTTTTTTTTTTTTCTGTTAAGCCAGGCTGCTGCAGAGTAAACGAAACAGCCTCTGGAGGACGGTGTGCAAGGATCCTTCTTGTCCTGAAGGTTGACAGTTTGCTAAAAGCTTCGTAATGTCTCAAACATACCGTCTCGGTGATGAAGAGGAGCCGAGTGTTATTTTAAAAAGCCATTCCCTACCCTCTTCCCCTCGCTTACTGTTTTATTCCAATTACACAAGATGTGTTTGCATGGCGTACATTGCGGCTAATTCACAGTGACAGCTTCCTCTTCCTCCTGCATGTGGAGCGTAATAGAAACGGTGTCCCACGCTGGAAAACATTATTCACTAATGTAGCCTCAGCATGTCCAGTGTGGAGCACTGGGTTGTTCCTACTCCATTACATGGCAGGGAACAGGTCCTGATTAGGATTAGCACATGTATTCCCCCCTCCCCGAAGACAGCCAAGTTCAATCATCCTGACTCCGGCACTCTATTCACACTCTGCAGCCCCTCTGTTAGTGAGGCCTGCAGCCTTTCATGCAAATGCTTGTGGGATGTGTTCAAACTGAGCAAGATATAGCTCATTTAATCTTCTTGGCTCTAATGTATCACACTGTTGGACTGTCTGGCACCAGTATAACATAATGGTTTAATTAATGCTGCTTATAAAACTCTGGATAAGCTATTTTTACAGTTTCACAAATAATAACTAAAAGAATCTTTTTTTTTTTTTTTCAATACGGTACATAAAACTACATAGCCAAGAGCAAAATGCCTAGCTTGGCATTTGTTATTTATCAGCCACATAATGCTCCTTGATGTTTGTGTCACTAAATGGCAAAAGACCAAGTTGCAGACATGGATGTGTTTTACTCTGGTGGGGGCACCGAGATGTTCCTGGAACTGACAGGAAAAGGCAAAAGTGTACATGGTTGGCTGATTCAGGCATATCCAAGGTGATAAAAGCATAAAAAGGAGACATGAATGTTGGATGCCATGCTGAGGTATACACTGCAAACTCACTGGGACCAGCAGCGACCCGCCTTCCTAATGTGAATAAATGGACGTAGGTCTTAGTTCGCCTTTGCTTTTGCATGTTTGCTGCTGAGTTCCAAGTCGATGAAGATCTGAATAAACCTTAACGGGGCAAAGAGCGAAGTAACGATGTCATTACATGCCCTGCAAAAATACTCATAGCCATAGGTTAAGAAAATGGAGTTTAAACATGTGAGTGGGGATTAACATCTGTTACCCACCATGGTTTAACAAGATTAAACCAATAACTTTTACATTTTGGTGTGATTTTATTCATTGCATGTTTATTATTAGGTTACTTCTGTGTTGGGACAAGGGTAAGGGGTGTACACCGACCCAGAGGATGTAGAGAATCACCTTAGATGACACAATCAGGGAGTGTAGGCTAGTAAATTAGAGCTGCCAGCTATGACTTATTGATGACCGAGCATGTTCTTTCCCCAGTTTAATTATGAGAGCTAGTTTATTCTCTGCTGTCGGGGAGTGAAAAGAAGACGTGTTGGATGTCATTAAGATATCCCACAACTTCATCACTAAGGCTCCATCCATAATTCACCCTCAGTTCATGTGTGAGTAAGAGGGCTTTATTTTAGAAAAGCTTTAACGGGGTAAACTCATGTGGAAAAAGGTCTGCTGTGCTGCACTGGTCTCCCTGTCCTGCCAAGTGGAAGAGTTAAGAAGTGTAAAAGCTGCCTTTTTGAGAGGCCAGAGTGGACTGGCAAAAGGAGGGAAACATCTCTGGGCGGATGGGAAGAGGTCACATGATGTAAGGGGGAAGGAGGGCCATGTGCAGAGGGAGCAATTTCTCGACCTTCTAACTGTAGCTGAGGTGATGCTGTTCATCTTTGGGAGGCTGCTTATGTCAGGTAGTGCCTCGGCTCCAGAGGCGCTCAGGGACCTGCCATGCACTCCGAAGTGTCCAGCCTGGGAGGAAAAAAAAAAAAAACCTGTGAGATGTCCCTGGACTGGTGGTGCGCGCTCACTGAGCTTTACTTTACAATTTCTCTTGTGGGATTCTGTGCCGACCACTCACTCTTTCTCATTCTGACTCCCCAACTCCCTCTCCTGTCTTTCCTTCCTTTCTATCCATTTTTTTCAAGCTAATTTTTTCCTCTCTCTACGTCTCAACCAGCCCCCATCACATCCATCACCGGACTCCAGCATCCATCTGGTGTCTTCCCAGCATACCTCTGCTTGTTATTGTTTTTCTTTTTAGCTTGGCAGGCCCGTATTCACAAATGGTTTGCTGCCTGCTGACCAATGTTTCAAACTCTCTTCTATCAATTACTGCAAGAAGCCGGACAGAGTTGAGCAGGGCTGAATAAAACACCAAAGGCTATAACCCCATGTTTTTTTCTTTTCTAACTCACCGCATCCTCTGTCCTTGGCTGCTTTTCTTGATAAATGAGTGATTTTTTTGCTGCAAAACATCTACTACAAAGACTATAATGTGCTTGATCTAAGTAAAGGAATCCATCCCTCGCCTTTGTTTTTCTATTTACTTTCACCCGACTTGGCTTCATGCACTGATCATTGGATGGTGTTCTGGCCACAATCCCAGCACTTGCATATTCATCTGGTCTAGGTGCTAATTTGTGTGTTTCATGCCTGTACTCACAAGCTTGTTTGCACACCCCGTTCCACCTGGGCTTGTTTTGGAGTCCTGTCAAAAGCCAGGCCAGCGGAACAAACAACGTCTGTGAGAACAAAAAAAAAAAAAAACACCCATGCATGTTTAATTATGACAGGACACTCTTTCCATCGTTCTCTCCACAGACCTTCCCTCTGAGAGGAGGGGCCTCCTCACAACCCTGCATTATTGTCGCCTTTTTGAAGTATGGCAAGGAGAAAAAAGCTATAAATATTTAAGGTGCATGCTGCCAGCCCCACGTACACACACTCAAACACAATGTAAACACATCTCGGCTTAATCCAGCCCTGACATGGGATTAAATATGAAAAAAAGATGTAGAATGTTTGACATGTGAGTTGATGAAATATTCACATTAAAGTGTATTCTGTAATACAAGGAAAAAATCTTTAAAAGTGAGAATGCACACCCCACACTAAAGTCAGCAAAAATACATTTAAACTAAAATAAAACTGAGGCTAATGTACAAACTGTTATAGAAACATAAACAACCCTTATTTAGAGCCAAAAATTAGACTTTTTTAATCTAGTTCACTCTATTACAGCAAAACTCGTTGTATAGTTTCAGTCTGAATGTCAGGATTATAGCATTGATTCATATCAGAGATCACTTTCAGACCCACCAGCACGGCCTGCTCCTGTTCCCGTGGGCTTGGCCGTTGTTGACTCAGACTCTCTCTCTATATAAGTTTGATCACAGAGCTGCTGGACCTTAAACATCAATATTTTTAACCTTTTAGTACAAAAACCGAGAAATTACCTAAAAGAAAAATCCTACACAGAGCCTATTGTTCTGTTTTTATGTTAATTGAAAAAATGTTCATCATTAAATCAAGTGCAGATAAAATATTTCCGTGCATCTTTAGAGCATTTCTCTCCTGGTTATGAAAACTCATTAAATCATCTGGCTTGTTTTTTATTTGAACCCTGATATCCTTCGTTTCACACGACCTCCGTATTTCCAGCACACTGCTCAGACTGAGTGCAGGTGTAATATCAGAATTTAGACTTTTACACTTCACAGTGCAGGGATGCATGAGCCAAACAAGAAAGAAAAGTTATCAGAACTTCCTCCCCGATGGATTTAGGTTTGTTCAAATTAATTGAGTTCCAGAAGTGATGAGATATGTCAGTGATGTTCTGATAGGAAAAACTCTCTTCTTTTACTCAACAAATAAACATTTTAATGAATTAACCCTTTCATGCACTATAGTGGACTCCTATTTGGCAGCTGCTTTATTGTATATTCATGAGTGTGGATGGCATATTTGTAAATTTGCTGCTTCATTGGACATCAGTCAGTTATCTAATGCACCGCCATTCACTGTAAAGGATATATAAATATATGTACATACATATTATATTATAATGACCAAATTGGCTTTAGCAATAAACAGGAAAATAAACTGATACAGCCACATTAATATTCACATGATAGAAATATGAAATATCTTTCTATAGGCTATTATAAATAAAGAAATATGAAAACAGTATTTTATGAATATTTTTTAAAGACTATGTAAAGACGTCTGTGGAAGTGACTATTTTTATGTCCAAAGGCATGCAGGTCAGGTTAATTGGTCACTCTAAATTCTCCCTAGGAGTGAGTGTGTGTGAGTGGTTGTTTGTCCCTGTGATCTGTGTTGGCCCTGCGATGGACTGGTGACCTGTCCAGCTTACCCACGACCCCTAATGGACTAAGCCGTACAGAGAATGACTGAATGAAAAAGTGAACATCCATACATAGATGGATAGATTTCTGACTTAACAAATCTTCAGCTGGTATTATGAGGTATTACTACACACGATTAAATGTTCACTGATATACATTAAAAATAACTTTCACATCTAAAAAAAAATTCTAACTATGATGTGAAAAACAGGATTTTTCAGTTCCAGACACCTGGGATTAAACATTTTGTAGTTGTGTAGATCCATTGTGGTTTATAAGTTGTAATGAATGTGTAAATGATAAATTGAACCACACATATTTTTCTCTAGAAATGTCAAGTTGTTCATAAATGTTGCAAAAGGATTGTTCATAAAATGTAAACATGTTGATAATGTACTTATGGGCATTAAAATAAAGGAAAAAATGTGGAGTTTTTATTGTTTAAAGATAAAGCTGTTATTTTTCTTGAGATCAAGCCACGCTGTGTGTACCCCTGGGTTAAAATGAGTTTGACACCCCTGATATTTTAAACCATATTTGGTGTTTTAAAAGTTAGGTTTTTATCTACTCTGTATTGCACATGGTACAGAAAAGATTATGGGCTGTTTCATGTGGAGGCGTAATCTTTAAGCAAAACTTCCAGTGCACAGTAAAAAAAAAGCAAAACAAAACAACAAAAAAAAAAAAACAGAAAAGAAGCAAAACAATAGACTCATCACAGAGGAGCAAGGAAAGCTTGTTTTCTTACAGGCCTGACCTCTTTTCCTGACGTGTCACATTATGGTACCCAACGTGTCTCCTTTGCATACAAAAGGTCGGGGAGATAAATCAAAATCTGCATATGTGACTCGCCTGATTCATCACAGCAAACAAGGTCAAAGTGTGAGCTGTAATCTGAATTTTCTCCCCCAAATATAAGATGAAATGTCGTTGTTAGCTAAATTTATTTGTGGAAATGGAGGATCTGGTGCTCCGTGCAAACATACAGCTCTAATTAAACTATACATTGCAGGTTTGTCCCTGTTTTTTCTTAAAGGGCTGGATTTTTGTGTTATTACTTTTCACATTTTGGGTATGAGGAAGGAGGCTAATTTACCCCTCGAGGTCCTGGAGATGTTTGTTGGCTTAGTGGCACTTGTTCTTGTTAGATAATCCTTGGTGATGCAATAGTGTGAAATAAAACGCTCTCCCAGCGAGTAGAGCTCCAGTTTGGATCTGGGCCTGTGAGGGCTTTAGCTCCGACTCAGTGTTCCCACCACCCCTGCTGGGACATTAATTAAGGCTCCTTTCAGGTCCTTCTTCAGTGGTTGCCCCTGTAATGCTCATGCTCAGTTAAAACCTGCATATTCAGGTACCCCCATCATCTCACAACAAGCTCCTTAATTAACTTGAAGCTGTAACAAATGGCTGCACTTTGCTTTTAGTCTCTTTCTCTTTGTTTTCCTTTCCCCGAGTCGCTCCCACTGAACATATTAAATTTCCACTTTCCTTAACCCTGTATCTCTCCTCCCAAAGCATTTTTCTGTCTGGTTCTGTAGTTTGTCATCTCTCACGGTGGATGTTCTGGAGAAGAGGCAGAGGTTGAGGAAGGAGTGAGGCTTTGCCATCGAAGCAGACATCACACCTCTCCCATACGCAGCTAATTAGAGTTAATTATTAATATGCTTTGATTTTTGCCTTGCTCCCTCACCATCAGGTGCCAAAGTATATTTTACATGTTTTTACAAATGAAAGGAGTGGGGTTAATTGATTGATACAGAGGTACTTTTTTTCTTGCCTTGCTTGTTAAATCAAAGGTACTGCCAGTTTAATCGAAGGCAGCAAAGGGTTTGAAAGTCAGTTTTAAAAGATATTAGAAGTAAAGTTCAAAGAATGATGTTATTCAGTGTCATGAAAAGATTTAAAGAAGAATAATTTTGTGTGCATGAATGGGAAAGAGTAAGAAATAAATAACCTGTTATTAATCTAGAGCATCAAGTATTGCTGTTTTGGCAAGGTCCATGGTATTTCTGGGAATAAATCATCCAACTTCATATTTAAGTGCTTATTTTTGAACAAAGGTGGCAAAAAAGTCATAGGAGTTATATTTATTTTTAACTTCGTACAGCAAACAACCAGCCATTGGGCCCATTTGGAGCATTTGTGAACATCAGTCTGGTTTGTATCTTCATTGTGTGTACCTTGTTGTCAATGTTGGACTCTGGAATGTGTCGAGTCAGCTGATTAGTAAGTGCATAAAAACATAAAGGCTAACTTAACATGTCACGCACAATCTTATGGAACCAAGTGGCAACCTCTGCTGGTAAAATGTGAAGCCTATGCGAAAGTGCAAAAGATTGCAGTTCACACCTCATCCACTAGCGCAGGGATCTCCAACTCCGGTCCTCGTGAGCTACTGTCCTGCAGGTTTTGGATTCAACCTTGATGTAACATACCTGACTTAAATCACTGGGTCATTAACAGCAGAGGTCCCCAACCCTGGTCCTCAAGGCCCACTATCCTGCAGGCCTTAGATGTCTCCCTGTTGCAACACACCTGATTCAAATTAATGGATCGTTAGCATACTTGTGCAGAGATTGTCAGAGAGCTAAGACCTGCAGGATAGTGGGCCTTGAAGACCAGGGTCGGGGACCTCTGATTAACAGGCTTGTGCAGAGGTGTGTTGTAGTAGGAGACATCTAAAACCTGCAGGAGAGTAGCTCACGAGGACCCCTGCACTAGGGGCTGGCTCCAAAACAGTCAATCCCCATAGACTCCCATGTTAAAATGGCCAACTTCACAAAGCCCGCTTTAACCCACCTACCTCCGTTAGCTGGTTAGCTACAGTTAGATCCGGGTTAGCTCGGCTAGCTCCTAGTTACAGGCAGCTCGGAGTTTGATGAGTGTCGATCATCCACCCCCACCTTCACAGTCCCCTCTCAGCTCCACCTCTTTGCACATTTTTGGATTTTCTGGGAATGACGACACGCATGACGCTGCCAAGATGGCGATTGTGGGAACTGCCCAGTGAGCTTCAATTCAGCTCTTCAGAAACCTACGGATGACTGAGGCTCCGTCCATCTTTTATGTACAGTCTATGTATGGAACCAGCTCCCAGTTTGACTTCAGGAATCAGACACCCTCTCTACCTTTCAGATCATCTTCAAACTTTATTTCTGATAAATCTGATAGTTAGCTGTGGCTTAGTGACCCTCATCCATCTCTTCAGCTCTGCTGCTATAGGCCAACTATAAGCTTTAAAAAAACAAAAGTTTGAAACCTAAACTTAGGGGGCATCCACACCAGGATTACAACATGTAACATAAGCTTTTCTTTAATCTTAGAAAGACATATTAAGAAGGTTCAGGAATTCATTCATTTTTCCAGATAAAAGTATCTGATGAATAAAGTTCAGTAGTTCAAGAAAGAAATACTCTTTACCAACTGAAGTTTGCTCCTCGTCACTGCTCCTAGCCTGCATCAAAAGCCGTGTTTTCTAACACCTAAGTGACTCACCCATTAAATTGCTCAGATGTCTTTCCTGATCCCATGGTATTCCCATTTCAGGAAGTCGGGATAGGTTGCTGGTTTGCCTGAGATTTCCAACTCATCACAGGGGCCAGTGATAATTCCTCTGGACCTTTGGCTTTCTCATGCTCGGCTTTGGTGCTTAATGAAATAGAATCATCACACCTTGCAACAAAACAAATAAATCCTTCCTCCCAGTCTGTTTTGATGTGTAATGAGTCTGTGTTTCTCTCTTCTGAGATCTTGTTATGTGGCGCATCAGTGATGTGTTTTCTGTGGCCACGGCTCATCTGTCAAACTGGATTTTCCACCTCAAAATAATGATCCTCTGCTGCACCGAGGGCCCTGCTAAAGTACCTGCTTACTTAGTATGGCTTTGCACCATTGCTCCAGGTAGGTAAGACCTGGCCCCCAAGAGGAGTCTGCACTGGGCTACAAGTGGAGAGGCCTCTGACAGAAGGGGAGAAAACAAGCATAGTATGAAGAGGAAGTGGGTTTTGTGATGTGAGGAATGCTGTGGCCATTGTTTGTGGATCTCAACCGATGATGGATGTCATGAAAATATATACCATACTTAGCAGCATTGTTAGACTCCAACATCTTGAAGAAGAGCACCGCATCTTGTCAGGACAGACATTTTAAGGCAGTAGGCGACTGGAATAATTGAACAGTGTAGTTTCACCACCATCTATGTCATACAGACTGGTTCTCCAACAATACTTTGATATGCAGACATTTCAGGAGTCTTAACAGATTCCAAACTTGTACCTAATTCCCATCTTAGAGGACGCCTGGCTCACTGCTAATTCTTTCCAGCTGGTGAAACACAAGCTGAGGTACCTACTGGTAAAATACTGATCACTTTCACCTGATTCTTGAATATAAGTTCTACACATGCAAATCACTTCCTGCAACAAAACAAATATTTCTTCTTCCCAGTCCAAAACAGATGAATGAATGAACAAAAAATGACAGTGAGGGGAGGCTTTCACTGCATTTCATTTGCATTAATTGTTTTAAATAAACAGCTAAAAATAATTAATTCAGTTATTTCAGATTATTGGCAGAGTATGTAATTAATTAACTATTTTTAAACTGCTTAATAGTCTTTGTTATGAATATAGTTTTTCTTCACATACTTGGTATGGTTCTGGTAAATTAAAAGAAAGAAAAACAACATGGCCTTTGAGATGATTTCTTTAATATTTACATAAGTTAGCACCTGATTAATAAAATGAAATAAAGATGTTTTCTCAGTATGTGTTTTAATTATTACCTAAGATGTTTAAAAAGCAGGTAAACATTTAATCATATGACTGAGGGGTAACTGTGACAAGGGAATTTAGAAAAACATTTTATTTTTGCATCTGAATACTTGCTATATCGTATTTCACATTTTGTGTTTCATCTACAATACACAGACATTTTAAGGTGTGTGTGTGTGTGTGTGTGTGTCACTCTGTGGTGTTAAATGAAACAGAAAATGGTGGTAGTCATGATAAATGCTCAGGGCAGCCCGTGGTTCTTTCAGATGGGATGAAGTTAAGGTCTTCACACTGACTGTCACAAATAAACAATCCAACAGTGTGAAATCAAATGTTGAGAAATTAAATGTTCAATGACAGAGATGTAGGGACATCTGGAGAGTCAACCTAGATAACTTCGATGTAATGACACAGCACATAACCATGAAGTTCCCTCCAGACCTGATACTAGTTTTAATAATAATTAATTAATGAATAATTGCCACTATAGCTTCCATGTGAATTATTTTTTATATGAGTTGTACTTTTAAATCTTCTGTTTAACAAATTTTAAAATTTTAGCCACCTTCCTCTGACATTGTTACTGATATCTTATTTTTCACCTGTGGTCATATGGTTTAGATTAAATGTATTTTTTCCCATTTTATTGTTCCTTCATTTCATTAAGAAAATGTGCCGGCTTACATGGTGTAAATATGAAAGCCTTTAACCTTTAACCTGGTTGTAATATTTATGTATTAACAAACAACTACAGGTCAGTATAAAAAGATGGATATCATAGGTACATGCATTTCCTCACAGACTCCACCCATGGTGCTGCTTAGCTGGTGTCTGGACAGATTTCTGCCTGCATAGTCTTAAAGAACAAGAAGATGAAAACAGTTGGTCTTGGAGTCCAGAGAAAGCTTGCCCTTGATATACCTGGCCTGTTCTTCATCGCACTGTCGGTCTGTGGAGGACCCCTCCCCAGTGACCGGATAAGGCTGGTGCAGTCTGCCTCTCCATTCTCCACCGTGCTCTCCATCATAATTGAGCAGGGTTTGGAAAATGTTTTTAGAGCCCAGTGTGTTTCTGCGATGCAACCTTAAGCCGGGCTTAAATAATCAGAACACTGAATGCTGGGAGGGCTTTGCCCATTGTAGCAGGAAGCCAAATACAAAGCATCAAGAGAGAGGGAAAAGCAATACCTGTCTTTAATGTTTTGTAATTATCTTCATCTGCCATTCTCTCCACTGTTCACACTGCTCATAAGTCCCTGCTTTGTCCTTTTAGAAGCAAATTAAGGTGATGATTTGGCTTCATTAAAGAGGTAAATAAGGAGGGTTAGAGCATGGCCCTGGTGCCTCATCTGTATTGCTAATTGGCACGGCATGTGGGTTTGATGTGGAGCGCTACAGAGGGGGAAGACATCGGGGTGGACTGAGCATGTGACCTGGGAGCATCGCCAGCCGCTACACAGCCCTCTCCCTCTCTGTTCTCCCTGTGATCACGCTGTGGTTCTCCGTGTCTTTGTTGGGTTTGCTAAGTCAAGGTCTTCTCATTCATTTTAATGACTCCTCTCGGACATAAAAAATTAATTGAAATTTTTACAAGCAAACACCTTCAGGCTCATTAATCAATGTGTCAGTTTCTCCCTGCCATAAAAATCTACTTTACAGGATAATTAATTTCCTAATATCCTCCAGTCATCCTGGAGTGCCCTCAACTTAAAATACTTGACATTTAGCCCCTCATATGGAGCTCACTGGCTCTAAAAGCGCTCGGCACATAGCGAAGGAGAAACAAACTAATGAGCTTACAAAATGACAAATCTATTTCTGCAGTGTCACCAGGCTGGCACAACAAGTTTGTACATGCAAAGATGGGTGGTGCACCCCGAGTTTCTGGATTAGAAAAAGTAAACCAAGACATTTGTCAGTTGGCTCATTTAGTTCGTTGTACCAGTTATTTTAGAAGGAGAGCATAAATGTAAAAAGGCTTCCTCCGAAGAACAAAGTGCTCCTTTTGTACTTAGTGGAGGTCCGGCAACATGAATTATGTCATTAGGAGACAGAATTTTAATGAATTATCTTGTTAAGAATCTCAGTGCCACAGTAGATATTAGGAATATAAACCTTTTCTCTGCTCTCTCTTTCTCTGTATGTTCAATTCAGTTTAATTCAATTCAGCTTTATTGTATAGCGTCAATTGACCAAATCATCTCAGGCCACTTTAGACAATCAATACGAGCCTATAAATTGTCATCCAATCAGTATTCATACAGGCCAATTCATAATAAATATTAGTCTAATTAAGAAAAACTAACAGATTGCATTGAAACTAAACTTTGATTCAGTCTCCCGTCCTGAGCTGCACGAGGTGACAGTGGAAAGGAAAAAACTTCCTTTTAACAGGAAGGAAAAACTTCTGGCAGAACATGAGTTCTCGCCTCGACCTCGGGGGGTTGAGAGGACGGGAAAGAGAGACCAACAGA